>NC_142339.1:58385914-58537278 GCF_054954075.1 Amborella trichopoda
ACTCATTTGTAGAAATGAGTCCCCTCTTAAAAACACATTTTTAAGATGGATTTTGAACCTAATTTTTAAGAAATGTATAATCTCTATATTGGAGGTCATGAATATGTTAAAAAAAAAATTAAAAAAAAAAGGGTTAAAAATTAATAATAATAATTTTATGAAGCAAATATTTAGAAAATGGATTCTATCGTTTTTTTGGGAGGGATCATCCACTGTGCATATGTCTTTAATATGGATGGTTTATGCCTTTGAGGACAAAAAGGTAAGAATGCCTCCCCCGGCCGACGCATACAATATTTTTCCTTCGTAAATTTCCACCTTGGTCAACTAACGCACATTTAACAATTTTCCTTTGTAAATTGCCTTCAAATTTCCCACCTAAACAGGAAGGGTTATGTGTTTTGAGTCAAGATACTTATTTATTTGAAGCTAACAATGGAGTTGAGGTTTAGTTATTCAGAAGCAACCAGTAGGCAAACTCTCAAGAGTTCAATTTAGTGCTCGAGATTGCATTTGGAAGATGTCTCAGGAAATAGGACTTTACCCCCTGCACCTGGCTTCAGCCAAAGGCGATGTTGAGGCTGTGAGAGTGCTCCTGAGCTTGGACCAAAACCTTGCCTTCGTGGTGGACAAAAATGGAATGACTCCTCTTCATGTTGCAGTAACTGAAGGGAGAGTTGAGGTGGTGAAAGACATGCTCATTGCTAATCTTCAGTATACTGAAGAAGGTGAGACAGTTATACATCTCTGTGCCAGAAACAACCATTACAGAGTCTTTGAATACTTGGTGAAATTGCTACATGTGAATGTCTTTGTTAACATGAGTGACAATAACGGGAATACTGTCATGCATGTTGCTGTCAGCTGCAAACAGCTCCAGGTAAGCTTTTTACACCAATTTTCTATTAGGAGCATGATGACCAGATAACCACACATCGGCATGTAGCATGTCGATGTGCACTGAAGATAGCAAGGAGAGAAGGGGTCGTTTGTGGATGTTGATAAAAAAATCGAGAAGGTGTACGCTAAACCAAGATAACAAAATGGGAGAGTTTAGGCCATAAACCGGCTCGTAACTGGAATCGAACCTAGGACATAGTACTCCAAACGTTAACAACTAAACATGAACTACTAACCACAAAGCCTACACAAAATTCCTAGAAATGGCACCATGACCAATATGTGCGCTTTTGTGCACATAAATTGTTAAAACACCGAATGCCTGGGTGGCTAAGTGCATTTAAGAAAGCTTCTATAATGAATTATGGGATGTAAAACATGAGGTGGTGGTGCCTGTTGCACTAGGTAGCATTTGCGGAAGCAGAAATGCATGCCTTCAGTATTCAAAATACTGCAAATAAGAGCTTGTTTGCATTCTGTTCAAAAAGCGGTCCGGAGTGCCGGACACCATTTTACTCCAGCCGTCCATCACACCCAAACACTACAACCAATCCCAAAGGAATCCTAAGTCTCAGCTCTAAGCCTTTCAGAAAGTTAGGCATAACCCTTTGAAACACAGTTTTGAAATGTTTTTCTAATATATTATATTATGTATTTCCTGATCTTTTCTTGCAAACTTACGCAATCTAATGAGAGGTTCTGGAAAAGTAAATTAAGAGATCACTCTAAATTGACCAAGCTTATACTAACCAAGACTCTGTAAATCCAGTATGAGTTCGAACAATTGTAGTGACTCTTCGCTAGAAAATTTGAGTGCAAACCCATTAAACTTTGAATTATGTTTCCAAGGCACCCCTTACTGAAAAATGTTTTTCTTGAGCACCATCGACATCTCTCCAACCATCTCTTCTTGATTGCCTTTCAATTATATAATCATGATTCTTTGCATTTTGCTTTTGTAGTTTGTGAAATTTTTGGTTACAGTGAATGGAATAGATTTGTCTGCTCTGAAATATGAAGGACACAAGGCATTGGATATTATATAGAAAGCCCCATGGGATTCCAGCAACATCGAAATAATACAGACACTAAGGCATGCAGGAGGAAAGAGGAACCAAGATTTAGAGATTTCCCAAGAAGTCAATCGTTCCGAAGCTCCTTTTCCACCAAACCTTCAGAGAAGGCTTGAATCAATTGACCAACATATCCAGGACAGTTCAAAAGGGAGGGACAAGATGTCGAAAAATCAAAATAATCACTGGCCGAATACTAGCCTGAATGCAATCATGGAGCTCGCAGACAAGTCAATGAATAACCTAGGTAAGCAGTGGCTGAATAATAGCAGGAACGCGATCATGGTGGTTGCAGTACTTATCGCCACCATCACATTCCAAGCTGGGATTAGCCCTCCTCCTGGAAATAATTGGCAAAACCCCAACAGTTCCACTATGCCTCTCACGTCTCAATACTCCCCTGTATCTTCTAGTCCCTCAAAAAGTTCTGACCTTTACCAGACGAATTACCATTATTTCATGTTTTTCGATATTGCTGGGTTCTTGACTTCGCTAATTGTCCTCTTATTGCTAATGAGCTTGGTCCGCACCCAACCTCAGCTTCTTATGAGGGTGGTGGTGATTTTTATGTGGATCTCTATTGTCTCCACTGCCTTGTCTTTCTTCCATGGGGTGCGTCTATCCAGTAACCTAGATGACTTCATTTCAAGGCTAATAGCATACTCTCCCTTGTTTGTTGTCACAGGCATTGGAATTGGTTTACTACTGTGGAGTATGGAGTACATATCTCATTTTTAGAGATACATGACGATGATGGGGAGAGTATTCGTCCTCATGGCATATTTGGCATGGTTTGTAGAGTATATTGGAGTGACATATGGAACATTTAGATACAAGACCATCTTTCTCTAGTATCTTCACTGTAGTAGGAGCAATTGTTGCTATTGGTTTTAGTGTTCATGCATCTCCTGAAGTGAGGGATGCAAGGCTGAGGAGGAGAAGACGGAAATTTGATCTTGAATGTGGGAGTCTGGACCATCCAGGGGAGAACATATGCCCTGTTTTCAGTAAAGATGCAGAACGTTTCTGCTATCTTTTGAAATTTTCATTTCTTTTTTCTTTCTCCTTTGTTCTATCTACTTATTTTTTCGATTGTCAACGAATTAGCATTACATGTATGTTACAAATCTTGCCTGAGAGAGTAAATGTACAATGTGCTCCTACAAGAGCACCTTCTCATCTTTGCCCCTTTTCCTCTATTTCGAATTACAATCACAAGAACTTGTAGCCTTGGGAGTCAACAAATGAGAGTAGATTAAATCGTGTACTATGAAAAATCAGCCAAATTTCACCACATACGCAATCACTCACCTCATATTTCGATTTTCTAAAGTTAAACATCAGCCAAATTTGACAAAATCTGATCACCCCCACAATTATAAATATGCACCCCACTCGCTTCCCACCAACAAAAAAATACACAACCACTTTTTTTAAAAGTTGTTGCATCATATTACTATACAACGGTTGCATGAAATCATTGCCTAGAAAGAAACCATGACCACGGCCACCTCTGGTGAAGTGAAGATAATTGGCCGATGTGCAAACTCCTATTGTGTGAGAATTGAGGTGGCTCTCAAGCTCCAAGGCATCAGCTACGAATACATAGAAGAAGACTTGAGCAACAAGAGCCCACACCTCGTACAACTCAACCCAATTCACAAGAAGATGCATGTGCTTTTGCATAATCGAAAGATAATTTTATAATTAGTTATGAAAATAGATTTTCAGATAATCCTAATCATTTTTTAAACCAAAATTATAAAATTTGGAAGTGCACCTTAATTCGATTGTTTATAATTGCAACCTTATAGAAACCACACCCTTTCATTAATAATGGCCCTAATAGTGGTGCATCTATCCACTCATGTAAAAACACGTTAATAAAAGCATGGGACCACAAAGAGAGATACCCCAATACAAAAGGGTAAGAGAGAGAGAGCGAGATGG
This sequence comes from Amborella trichopoda, assembly GCF_054954075.1. Classification (NCBI taxonomy): domain Eukaryota; kingdom Viridiplantae; phylum Streptophyta; class Magnoliopsida; order Amborellales; family Amborellaceae; genus Amborella; species Amborella trichopoda. Next base: position 58,389,838 of record NC_142339.1, read on the forward strand.
GGTGGACTTTCAAATCTGTATGCCGAAGAGCTAATGCAAGGCTCATCGAGCAATATCAAAAAAAAAATTACCCAATTTTATCATTGCTCAATTAATCTCTCTCTTGAGAATGGGTCGAATGGGGTCTGGATCCATTGGGATTCGGATTCGGATTCGATTCCAGACCAGAATGGATTCAAAATATTCGGATATGGATCCAAATCCAAAAAATATACATGGGATTTAGAGGATCTGGATCCGAATCCAAATAATATTTTATATAGCATATAAGTTATTTTGTATAATATTTTAATAACTGGGTCATATCCGAATCAGATCCACCTGTACGTGGTTTCAATCCAAATTTTAGATCTGAATCCCACCTGTTGGATCCAAATCTTAGATCCATACCCAGATCCGAATAGGGTCCACCATTCGAGTTTTGGATCCAAACAGTTAAATTCTCACCCCTAACGCACATATTCATGATGTAAGGAATGTTTTCTATTGCACCCTGCAGAAGTAGGGCAGCGGCAAGACCATCTTCTCCACTCAAGGTGAAGAGCAAGAGAAGGAAGTAGCAGCGCGCTCAAGGAGTTCCTCAATTTACTAGAAAATGGCCTACGAAAGGATTTTGGCAGCAAGAAACCCTTCTTTCATGTTGAAACCCCCGGTTGTCTCGAACTGGTCATCGGTTCGATCATCGGATGGTTCAAATTACTCAAACACAAAACAGGAGCAAAGGTGATAGATCAAGAGAGCACCCCATTTTTGTTCTCAAGGATAACTGATTTTTATGAATTTGGGGTAGTTAAAGAAGCACTGCCTGATGAAGCCAAGCTACTGGCCTTTGCTAAGAAAAGGAGAGATATGCCTACTTGAATTCTCCAAACATTAGTAGAAACAATAAGAAAGAATATAGAAAATGATGAGGCTTCTCTTGTTGTAAGGCTATGTATGCAGATTATTACCCAAAATAAACCCTTTTGAGTTGGTTTTAGCTGCTTGAGCAATCGGAAACTCAATCAAAGTAGTGGGAGAGATACATCGTGTATTGTCGTGTGATACTTTGGTTATCTTGGATGTCTGTTTATTATTGCTTAATAAAAGGATGTGTTTTGTACAAGGTGCCAACCTTAAGCCATCAAAGTAGGGCGCACCTCAAAAGGTCATTAAAAGATGTAGTTTGGATGGAAACACTTAAAAGTGGTCTACAAATCCATTTTCACAACTAATTCTGAAGTTTAAAACTCCATAAAGAGGCTTAGGTCGAGGAGATCTACAAATGTCTAAAACTTTTGAAAATAGACGATCTAAAAAATATGCTTTCTTTTTATTACTTAAAATTCATTATTCCTTTGGTATTCATACATCATGAGAATAAGATTATCAATTGTAGACCTTTTCAGTGTTTAAACCACCTTTTGAAGTGGACTTGTGAAGTGCATATTACTCATGCAATATGAGGTTGAAACTTTTTATAAACTTTTCCCTAAATAGAGGAAAAAATGTGTGGCTTCAAGAAGTGTTACGGCAGAGCCCAATTTGCACAACTTGATGGGCAGAGCATTAACACTGAGACAAGGATCCAATCAAGCACCATATTTTTAAAGAATCAACGCTCAAATAATTAAATTTAATTAGCTTAGTTCACATTTATGGTGATCAACGTTATAACAGGGTCATTGAACCAAGAAATGGAAACTGTTAGAAAACTTTACACTTCAACAAACTCAACTTTGTTTCGTCTTACTCGTTGCCAACTCACAACCAATGAAAGAAACCTTATTATTATTTGTTATCTCACCATAAGAAGACTTCGATCCATTCATTTTTCTGCCCCTCTATAACACAGAAAGAAACTCTGTTACTTTAGTGATACTTCTTCCCCTCATACCAAATTCCAAATATCTAATGGTTGAAGTAGATACAAGGCCACATCCAAATATCTAATGGCTACAACCCTAATGGCTACAACCCACATAGGGTTATAATGTTTTATACCATCTATTAAAACTGTAACCTATAACATTACACCATCTATTAAAACCGTACCCTATAAGTATGACGTATCAACACCCTTTAATAAAGTGCCAAATTTGGACACAATCTTAAAAGGCATCAACTGCGTCAAACTGGAATGGTCAAACTAGAATGGACAGTATAAATTACTGTAAATCTGCAACCTTATGTTTACAAGTGGCGGCCCTGTACAAACTTCTTCAATACCAAAATGACTACGAAAATGAAATTATAGTACAAACAGGTCACGTCCCAGAGACTGGATCTGGCGCAAAAAGCTACAAAACTGGTATCTATGTCGAACACTTGTAACCCTATTAAGAGTTTGTGATGCTAACTATGAACGCAGACAAATCTTTCCATTGCTTTCAAGGGACATCTAAATCTTACCAAACCTAAAACTGCTACTTTTTTAGGGAAATGTAGAAGCCATTACAACATAATTGGGAAGTAATGAAAGCCCTCAAATAAATTATAACAGGATAGAAAAGCAACACTACAAAAATTCCAGACAGCATTACAAGAAAATTTCTGATAGTATTAAAAGGAAATGAGAGAGCCAAACAGACATGCAAATAGGAAACTACTGAAAACTTAAACCTTACAGTTCCTTTCACAAAGAAATCACTAACTGATATTGCTGGAGAAACACCAGAAAAGGGACAGGATGGAACAAATAATAAGAAACCAACAAGATTGAAAAGAGGAATTGTCGCCAAGTACACAGCCGATACAGTCTTTTATCATGAGCTTCATTTAACTGTAATCCAAAATTTGTTTCGCGTACAGAGCACACGGAAGCTTTTCGTACTTAACTCTTGGCAGCCTGCTTTTCTTTGGCCTTCTGGATTTTCAAAACCTTCTTGACAATCTTTTGCTCCTCCACCAAAAAGGCCCGAATGATCCTAAACCAAAATTAAATGAAAATATTGATATCCATCTTTTAAATGAGAAGTAGAAGGTGCCCCCAGGCTATATTTATTTGACTATGGTTTATATTTGGAAATTCTTTTCATGGAAAAACACCGAAGGATAAAAAGAAAATGAATGAAAAAACAGAACATAAAATTAATGAAATAAACTGTAAAATCTTAGTTTCCTATATTTTCAAAAATTTAAGCTTTTCCTAATTCAGTCTTATATAGTTCCAAAAACAATCAGATGTAGGGCAAATTTCGACTCGCTCTATAAATGATGAAAGGAAAAATAAAATACACAAAGCAAAAATGAAATACATCAAGAATGAAATTTCAAAGTCTTTAAAACAAGTGCCCCATGCAACAATTCATGAAATTATTATGATCGACATTTGATTTCAGAGTAATTTAGAGATAATAATGAAAAGACTTGGGTATATACATGTGAAGAGAGATGTCATATACCTTTCACGAACAGCACCACCAGACAAAACCCCCCCATAAGCACGATTCACAGTCCTCCGGTTCCTTGACAGCCTAGTCCTCTTATATTCAGTAGGTCTCAGATGAGGAATCTGTCAAACAAAAACACCAATAAATTAACTATCATTTCACAACGACCTTCCCCAAACCAAAGGGTAAGAAAAAGACGTTATAGCACAACATCCACTTCACCAATTCAGTAAAGAGACATTCAAGACTGATATAAAGGTTATTAATCAGAGTACTAAGAAGTAGGGGCCATTTTTTATTGAGAATACAAGCAAGGAAGACAATAAGTAATAATAAAAAGTAAAAACAAATATTGAATGGTCAAAGACTTTATCATTTTGAAGAACTTACATAATTCATACATTATTTCATTCACATCGATAGAACAACTAGATAACATGATAATGAAATCCACCATCATGGCATATTCAAGTCAATAAACCACCAAAGTTCAGTATCATGTTGAAACCGAGTCAAAAGAGGAACCATGATATTTATGCAACACTTTGATGCAGTAGTAGCGTACATATCAGCATGTCTTTTAGGTCACAGATGGGGACGGATCACCTCAAGCTTAAAAAAGGAATACACAAAGGGCATATCTTAGAAGACAAATTGCAGTTGAGTACCTTATCAATATACCCAAAAAGCCTATGACGTGTATTACTCACCATCAATCCATGCATATTACAGGCAATTGCACAGTTATTATTCATGAACGACCAACTATATGACCCTTTGAACCCTTCAAAATAGATAGTCACATGGACACATGCACACACACAAGCCCATGCACACGCGTACACACAATCATTAATTACAGGGCTTTTTAAGATAAAAACATGTGAGATATTTTTTAATAGTTTGGAAATCTAGGAATATGGGTTATGACTTAAGTATGCCCCTGCCCATGTGATCATTTAAACGCAGCAAGTGACAAAATTACCCCATTATCCAATAAAAAACCCACAACCCCACTCTCTCCCTATCCAATGAAATTACGATCTCTCTAAATACTCTCGCTAAGTACCCAAATGAATTCTCTTGTTCTAAATCCAATTTGATTAGAGTGTGTGGTTTCTTTCCACATAGGCAGACATTCAGAATGCAAGTGTGTGACAAAGTTAAAGTTAAGAGAAACAGAACAGATCTAGAAAGAGGAGGGACACTGTGGTTGTGGAGAGAGAGGGGGAGAGAGGTAGAGATAGGGAGTAAAGAATGCATTCATATATTTAGAGAGATATTCAGAATGCCCACCACTTTCAGAAGCATGCCACGCCCATATTCTTCAATCCAACAAAACCATTATCATCTTTCAAAAAATAAAGTCCCCTCAATCTCACCAAACAATCAATCAACATCTGACTATTCCCATTCAAGAAAACACCATCAAATGTCTGCAGCTTAGGCAACACCACCTTAATAGATGCTGAATTCAGTGCAACCACCACCAAAACCAGTAAGAAAGCTCAATAATCTCAGCAAGCAGCCATCCAACCTTGATCATTCCATTCCACAAAAATGTAATTATACCTCTCCATCTCGTCGGCACCCAGGAAACTTGTCGGCAATTTCCCAAAAATCACCACCAAAATAAGAGGACTGCCAAACTTGTTCACCATTTCCATAATCTGCAGTCAGAAATAGCAGCATGGACCTGCAGGAATTCCATCCAAATCTCAATGGAGTACCAAAACCTCTACAAATGGGGTTTATTTGGCTCATCCCTAACATCTTCACCCATGACACCTCTCCAGATTTCAGAACAAATCCTCTCTAAGATAAAAGTCCAGATGTTTCAGGGCCCAAGTCTTCGCTCTCATCTCTTTCCCTCTTGCTCTAATCGTTGTGGCTTTAAAGTTCAATAGAAAACAGTGACAAATTGATGGGCTGGAAGGGGGACATATTTAGTTCATTTCCCATTTTAAATGACCACGTGGCACAAGGATGCCCGAAGCAAAATTGAAAGTTTCACATGTCCAAAGTATTTTTCACAAATCTTTTCTCTTAAAAAGCCCTCAAATAAATACACATTTCAAGTTCTCAGAGAAGTACAGTAGCATTTCAAATGTAATCATCATGAAATTTTATTCGTGCAAATACCCTTACACTTTAGTTAAAATTTCAAATGTGTCAGTATGAAGATGACATACGCACCCAATGTCCTCTACTGATATTTACACATGTACCCTTACTCAATAACCAAGCCACCCATAAAAAAAACTTTTAAGTAAAAAAATAACACATCAAGTAAATACACCCTACACAAGCTATTATAACCACAACCTTTGTATTTTGAAATCTTAAGTTTAGTTTATCCTTATAATCTACACTTAACACAACACTTTAAAATACAAAGGTTAAGATTAGAATGGGGTTGTGAATAGTGCATTTAATAAAAGAAGTCACCACCTTTTAGTAAAAACATGTTTTACATGAGTAGCTTGCTCATATATAAGGGCATATGTGTAATTATCACTAAAAGGCAAGGGGTACCTTTACAAATTTAACAAGGACAAAGCTGAAATTTTCACCAAATCCAATGGCTTTCACACTAATCAAGTTTCAAGACAATTACTTTGAAGATACCAACCTACTTTTGTGGAAATATCAAATGTATCCTTATCTATAAAGGGCACATATTTACCCAAAAAATAGATTACAATTCATAATACATACATCATAATCCATCCCCAACCATATCCTTTGTATTTTGTGCAGTTCTGAACTATCGACAAATCCCTCATAAGGGTTTTAAATGAATGTGGTACCGGCATTCAAATATGATTCCTAATACAAAAATTTAATTTCTGCAAATATATGGCAATTTCAAATAGATAACATCACATTATGCAACTAATTTCTGCAAATATATTAGTTAGACATGGTACATCACATTATGCAACAATAGATTACAATGGCGACACCATTGACTTCAGGACAGTTAGTAGTACTGTACTTTGAGGCAACAAAAAGAGTTGGGTGAAATTAATCCCTATCTCTATAAACTAAACGGTAACCCAATTAGTGTTCCAAACCCATAGATTTGAACACACTACCCTAATACAATATTGAAATCCGGTAAGCCATATGAATATCTCCAAGTAGCATCTTTCACTATGTCCTTCAATATTATCAGAAGCTTCAAATATAAGTTGGAAAATATTTTAACTAATAGTTCCCTTTCGACATTTAAAATTTGACGAGATTATAATAATTAACTAAAAAAAAGAGACCATCAAGTCTTACGTAGCCACCAAAAAGAGTGGGGGGGCACCTAAAGTCTTATATTAATTACTCATATAAGCAAAATGGTTATCATAAATTCCGTTCCACAAATATGGCAAACGTTACCTTCACCAGCCATACATTCTCAGGTTCAATCATGCTACTGCACGACCAGAAAAAGCAGTCTCCATACACAAGTCAACTTAAGTACCTTTGATCCAAAAATAACCTTACAGATAATTGTTTTGTATTACAAGAAAATCCATTAAACAATCAAACCCACTACCCATTGTGTATATATAAATGCAATGTCTAAGACATGGTAGTGGTACAGAAAAGTTCACCACAAGCATCAGATGATTCTATCACTGAACAATATTTCATTCATGAAAAGTACTGTGCAGAAGAATCAAAAGCATCGCAATATTTCATAATAGGTTTCAATAGATGAACAAATATAACAGCTTTTACTAGATGAAATATCTTTCAATCAATGAACCCATATAGTTATCCGTATGCAACACTAATAATCTAGATTGAAAAACATAAACAGTAATTAATTCCATACCCCTTGGATTCTTTTGCCTGTGACTGGGCATTTTGGCCCACTTGCCCTCTTTTTAGCAGTCTGATACACGAGCTTTCCACCTGCACTCAATCCAAAGGAAAAATGATTCAGAGAGAATCCATATATTCTAAAAAAAATCTCCAATAAAACCGGATAGGCCAGTAATAAAATTAAACAATCAAAGGATCCAGGTCAGAACTTAGAGGATAAAAAGAAACAATACAGCATTAAACCAAAAGAAAATCATCGACTTAAAATGTTTACTAATTTTAAATCAGAATAAGACAAAAAAAGACAAAGAAAGAGATGAAAACAAATAATGCATTCTTTTGGTTGGAGACTAAAAATTCAGAAAAAAAAAAAGACTCAGCAACAGATGCCATTTGTAGAACTCCAGTTTAAGCGATCTGAGGAAGTAGAAAATGCAACACAACAAAACCCAATAAACAGAACTTCAATGAAAGCTGCAATTCTCAGAACAAAACAAATGGCAGAATGAACATAAGTAGATTAGACAAAACCCTAAAATGGTAATACGCTATGATAACATGTCTCGGTGTATGCCACGAGCACCGGAAAGAACCAGGATTTGATAGAGAAAAACTAGGGCTTTGGAATTAGAGCTGAAGGGAGAGAAACTAATGTTTTTTTGCAGAGTACCTGGGGTTTTGACGACCCTGGTCTGGTTCGATTTGGTCGCGTAGCTATGGCGCGTGCGATAGGTGAGCCGCTGCACCATGTTTCCTCTCTCTCTAAACCTTCTCTCTCTTCCTCTCCAGAGAGCAACCCCGAAGTGAAACAAGAGGGTTTATCTTCCGCTCCAACAGAGCAACGGACTTCTATAAAGGAGGGGACGAGCCTGAAAACCCTAGATCCGGAGGAAGAGTTTGATCCAACGGTCGGGATTGATTTTGATTCGATAGCGTGAATAGTCAGATCTGCGTTCTGTTTTTATATAATATCAAAAATACCCTTTGGCATTTTTATATCGAATGAGTTTTTATGAGTTGCGACCTATACTTTAGTACCTCAAAAATCTAATAGAAAATGAGTATTTAGAAGCCAAAAAAACCTTCCAATTAATTTTTTAGGCCTTAAAATGTATGAATATAAAGAAAAAGATTTTTAAATCTTTAAAATAATAGATCTTATAACAAGTTATATGTAGTGTCTATTTTTTAGATTTTCAAGAGTTTATAGATCTATTTTATTTCAATTTTTTAAAAAATTTCATAATTAGTGACCGTCAAGTTTTTGGCACTCAAACTAAATCTTTAAAAGTGCACCTTATACAAACTTTACCTCTTTTTAATATTGGAAGTCGCGGTAAGAGTGACCTTGTTTTCAAAGGAACTAAGTAGGATTATTAGTCAAGTCAATCGACCCATGGACCCAATGGTTTGATTGGCCCAACTCATGTTTCGGTATGCTTCCAGCTTCTTGACCCAGCAAGTCAGATCTAACTTTATAAAATGGGCTTGATAGTCGGTAATGTCCGGATCTGATTCAAAACGAAACTTGACGTGATCGGGTCTAAACGAACCCCCCTAGGATTTGTTTATGAAGCTCGGCTTATACTTAAGATATCATTTTGCAGCCGGTTGGCTCATAGAATAATCTTCGTGTTTATTTACTCTGAATCTTGAATTTAGTAGTGAACCAGTAGCCATTATAACTTTCTCTTTGAGTTCTAGTCAGTAGTTTTCAATTTATTAATTCAATATTGTGTTTTGCAATTGTAAATTGGTTATTCATTGATGAAAACTAAAAATCATTTTCTAGACAAACCATTAAAAAAGGATGCCAAAAGATGTATTGTTCCTGCGGGAGCATACTGTCCATTTGCTACTTTTGGTACGATACCTAAACAAATAGTCTTCTGAACCCCAAATTTCAGGGATGTAAAACTTAGGATCAGGCTCAAAAACAAAAAAAATTCAAATCTCATTCTCTATATGCTTGAAAAAATTGTCTTTATAAAATTAAACAGGGGTCATCTAAACTTTGGCGGGCGTGAACTCAAAATTCAATTTTCTCTTTCTATCATCTAGTCTACCTTAGGTGGATCACAAAATTTTAGATGAGAAAAATCATCCCAAGTTGCTCTTTTGTATGAGGGCTTTAATATGCAGCGATGCTCCCGCAAAAAATAGCCATCTGCCTTGAAGAAACTAACAACCATGCACTGCATTGGTTGCGGATCGGTACCATTTCTAGAGCTTTGAAGCTCACACTGAGTTAAAAATGGCAGCCATCACAAGATTTGTCGGTGTTGCATCTATGTTTGCTTACAGGGTTTTGAGTCAGGGCGTTACGAAATTTTGTAAAGTTGCGGATATACCAAGACCCCAACCTTAGTAATCTTCCAGTTATACGGTCTTTACATATTTGGACATAGTGGATTGATATTTAAACATGTCCTCAATGTATTTTTCCACAATAATCCAATCAAATGCTTGTAGTTTAAACCATATCTGCTGCATATACTCACATACTATGCCATCAATAGCATCCTCACACAAATTTGAAAAAAAAAAAAAAATATTGGGCAAAACCATTAAGGTGGTATCAACACATCAGACACAATGAGATCTAATTAGAAATAACCATGGACTGCTAGAGATGGTTATTTGCATTTTATTTGCATAGAGATGGTTATTTACATGATATTATTTTTTCTAGCATGGAAATAGAAGAAACGAGGGTTCCCTATAGACCTTTCTATCCTTGAGATGGATCCTATCTAGTTTCTTTTGGCACCAAACAAGTTCATCAGTTGTTAATTTGGACATCTTTAACACCCTAGATACCAATTTCATGTCTATTTGAGAAAACAATATGGTTTGATTTGAGCCATCATCTTGCTTGTGGTTGAACTTCTTGATCAAGCAAGTTCCACTCCTTTGCAAGTCTCTTATTCTCCTCTCTTTCTGCCAAAGAAAAAAAGAAATAACAATAAAAATAAAAATAGTGGAAAAGATAAAAATTACAATCAGTAATAAGAGCAAAGCACAGATAAAGTAAAGCATAAATGGACAGGTGAACTTTTGTGGCAAAGTGATTTTAGGCCCTGTGTGGACATACCAACCATAGTCTGGATGTTATAGACCCATCTCTACTGTCCCCTGCGACGAGAGATGGTGAAGATGAGCCTTTTACCATATACTGTCCCCACTCAATGCATTTAGTTTGGTTTCACGATCGCTTGTTTCTGTACATTCTCGTACTTTCAATTTACAAAAAAAAAAGGAGGTTTTCAACATTTTAATGTTATCGATAATAGCAGGTGATTCTTTGGTAAACGGGCCAACAGGAGTAGGGTATAGCGGGAGCCGACCAGACTCTATTTTTTGGCTTTTGAGTGAGCTAACAGCATTTCATGCTGGAGTCACTAGAAGTAGTCAGTCCAAACAGGCCCTCATTAGTCCATAAAAGTCTATGACATTCTCAAGTAATGAGAAAATGTAAACACTTTAGAAGAAAGTTAGGTGTATCGTCTATCTAAGAAAACCACCGATGTAGATCCTAAGGTGTATCATCTATCTAAAAAAACCAACGATGCAGATCCCAAAGTCAAGAGGCAAATAATATTGGGGGAGCAATCGTGATCAATGATTGGTATTCCTGTAAATTTGTTGACACGCAACTACACGAAATTTGTTTTTTTTTTGTTTTTGTTTTTGTTTTTGTTTTTTTATAAAAGGAGGGAAATCCATTTAGAAGTGGTCCATCCAAACAAGGTCCTTATTAGTTTGTGAAAGACTACATTCCTATAAAGTGAGATAAACACTCCAAGAGGAAGTTAGGTCTATCATTTTCCTTGTATCTGGTAGAAATCCAAGTAGAACAACCACTTAAAAGCCAAAAATTATAGAATTGCACACGGTAAGACTACTAATTTTTTATACAAAAATGTCACAATCATCACACGAGCAATCCAGTAGTCAAAGGTCTCTTGTTTTTCTACATAGAGCTTAAAAAATTTCTTTTAGACTTTGAGTGCAGTCATTGCCACACATCTCTACATGTGATTGCTAAGGTGGTTGTGACCAGTGTTATAGAGAGCACCAAACTGGTTAAACTCAAACTATCTACAAAAGCCTTGGCAGATCTCATCCAAAGCAAAAAATAGAAGCCTTGGTAAATATGATCCAAAGTAAGAATCATATTTAGTTTAAATGAATCAAAACCAACATTTAACTTTTTTTTGCCGGTTGGAACAATCATTTGTTGGCTGATTGGACTCGCCAAACAACATTTGGCAACTCTTTTGTAATAGGGAAAGTGTACAATGAGACCATATATATTTAGTACAAGGTGATCACAATTAATCATGACCATTGGATGTGAAATTGGGTGGTTGTATTTATTTAATTGACCAAACTCAAAGTTCAAAATAAAATTTTTCGAACTTTGTGGCACACCCATGCTATCAAATTTCACATCAAATGGTAGTAAGTAATTGTGACCTTCATGTACCAATAACAAATGGTCTCATTGTATACAATCTCATTGCAATATATCCTATAAATAAATATCCCATAGTTATTTAAATGTTCAATCAAACTAGTTTGATTAACATTCGGATCGGTTTTGATTGGACCAAACCCTAATTTCAGCATATAGTTAGATTCTGCTTTTTTTTAATAAAAATAGATTGTCTTATTATGTATTATGTTTTATAAAATATAAACAATGCCGACAATCACGTCGAATGATGGGCATTTTTGTAATTTTGTCCCCCGCACACTTGTTTTCTAAGAAAATGAGGAAAGTACCTTTGCAAGAGTGGCTTGTATTTGTGTGAAGAGTTCGGCATCTGTGGGGTCATGAAACTCAATCTGTGGACGCAAGAAGCCTTTCAAAACAGTAGGAGCATCCTCTCTATCTGACCTGACAAATTCCGAAAATACCCTTAAGGATTCCTCCATTATCTCAACTAACCTTGTTGATGTGATCTTGTTTTCATTGCTTGTTCTCTCTCTCTCTTGGGATTCACCCTCTGCAAAATCCATCACACACAATCCACATGTTGTTTATTAAACCAATTCATGATTCACAATGAAAAAAGTTAGGAAGTTATTTGCATTTAGAAATAAAACTTTGATGGGGTTAAAAGATACAAAATACAGATTAGAGACTTCGAATGAAGGCCTTCTCAATCATAATTTCTAAACAAATGGAAAAGGGATATAAACTGGGGAGGTTGGGAAAATTAAAAAATAAAAGAATAATCTTGGAAATTTTGGAGTATCTTTTATTAATTTAAAATGATATGTATTTAGTCTTAGATAACCTAACCAACCAAACAAGAAAGAAGACAAAATAAGGTGGTATTCTTAGTTATCAAATCAAGGAAAAATGTTCTACTGGGCCATGGCCTAAACATTGCCTTAGGGGGATTTGTTTAGCCCCAAATTTATCTCTAATATTTGATCAAATAAAATGATGAGAAAGTTATAAATAAGAGATTTGATCCAATGCAACGGTTGATGAGAAAGTTATAAATAAGAGCAATGATCCAATGCAACGATTGTATCATAGTATAATGCAACGACACTTCTAGAAAACCATGTTTGTGGTTTTTGTATGACCCCAAATTTTACACATACACTCTCTTCATCTCAATAATCAACCCCCCCACAAAAAAAAAAAAAACTCAATTTGAACCCTAGATATGGTCAAAATGAGTCCCCTCCAAAAACAAATCTTGACCATTCATTTGTGAATTTCAAGATCTTAGTTTCTATAAACTCAAAATCATTTTTTTATTTTTTAACATTGTTCATCTAATGATAATAAAGCTATCCAGAAAATTGGAAATGAAAAAATCTTTCTAAGGCCTAGATCTAAACATCTCACCAAAATGAACGGTCTTAATTGGGCTAAAAAATTATTTTTTATGTTAATTTTTTTTTATTTATTTATTGTTCATTAGAATGAAAAGAGTGTATATTTCAAAATTTGGATCAAAAAAATGGCCATAAGATGGTTTTTTAAGGTTGTTGCATCATATTATTATACAACCGTTGCATGAAATCATTGCTCTATAAATAAACCTATTTAACATTTTTACATGTTCTTTTGTTTGGTCTCAAAAAGCCCATCTAAATACATAGGATCAAGACTAAGAATAGTTAAAAATGGGTAAAATACAAAGCATATATTTTGATTAATTTTGCTCAAGTGAAATGCTCCAAAGCAAACTATGCTCGAAAACAGCAGTGGACCGTGCAGTTGTTAAATAATCAAAGCTTAAATTCATGTTGTTTTTCTTTTAGAGTTGGTCACAAAATAAATAAAAACTAAGATTTAAAAACCTTCAAGTCATAAAAATCCCCCACCTTGGTTCTTTGGTCTACAAAATGTTCTACCCCACTAAAAAGAACGAAAAACAAAACAAAAAGAACAAAAAAAAGAAAATAAAATGGATCCAATGGACGCTTTCTCCATAAATCAATGTTAGTGTTGTTATTTTACCCAGAATGAAATTCAATAAAGTGGAGCACTCACCAAATAAAAATAACATTAATAATAATGATAATAATAATAACAGCAATAATGGCCCTCTCCATGCATACGTACAAAACACTATTTTCCTATGAAAGGCTATTTTTTCAAACATCTTGGTGAAAGTTAGGTAATTTAAATAATTTCCCGACATTGATAATGAGCATAAGTGGTGTGTATGGAGAGAGACAGAACTTACTCATATGAAAAGCATAAACTTTGGATGTATGGTATAGATGCCAATCCAATTATGTTTATGGAAAATACACTCTTTAAAAATTGTTGACATGACTTGAGGCCTTTGTCATATTGGATTTGGGAGCTAAGTAAATTCCATTCTTTCTAATCCCGATCTCTTATTCTTCATAATTTTTAAATTTTACCATCATCAGATGAGGTTTACCCAATTTATATAAAGGTCTGTTTGTAAATTAAAAATTTATTCTCATTAAAATCCCGAGTCTCTTTTTCTTCATAAATTTTAAATTTTTTCATCATCATCCAAGCCCTGACTATATAAAGTCGACTGGTTGTAAATTTAAAATTTACTCTCATTAAAAATGTCCGCTCCAACCTTCCAACATAATTGTACAAAAAATAGAAACATTGTTAGTTTTTTGGGTACCCTTTCAATAAAAAGGAAGAAAACAATTTCTAAAAAGATAAATGATTTTGTTTCTTTTAGCTTTGAATAAGCAAACTATGCTCAAACGTAATTGGAAGTTTTTTGGGTACCCTTTCAATAAAAAGGAAGAAAACAATTTCTAAACAGATAAATGATTTTGTTTCTTTTAGCTTTGAATAAGCAAACTATGCTCAAACGTAATTGGAAAATTTACAAGAAAAATATAAGATGCAAGTTTAACCACAAAAAACATGAAGGATATTTATCATACATTGATCATTTACGTTCTCTCCCTAATTCATTTTTAAAAAATGTTAAAGAACCCTGCTTAGGCCTCAGCCTTTGCCCGAGCTGAGTAACTCTAGTACATACCCAAAAATAGTTCATCAATGCAAAAAAAATTACAAAAATATTGTTAAAAATAAAAACCAGAAGAAGTAATAAATAATATTAGAAGTATGCAAACCCAGAAAAATGTGTAAAGTAGAGACTATGGGAAAAATTCCTATGTAGCAAAAAAAAAGAGTATTTTAACACTTTTTTTTCTTTTTTAAGTTCTGTAGTCAACTTGAGATATAATCGTTGCATATGTCGACTGCAAACCACTCAAGCCAATCTTTTTAATAACTATTTCAAATGTCAGCCATTAACCACTCAAATTCAACTTTTTAATAACTATTTCAATTTTTGATTTTTTTCTTGCATTCATTTCCTTTATTGATTTTCAAAAGAATTTTCAAGAAACTCCCAAAAAACCAAAATTTTGAAAAATCCCTCTCCAAACACATTTCCAAGGATTTCATAGAAGAATATTTCTTTTTCTGAACAAATTTCATAGAAGAATATTTCCTACAGTGACGTTTTTGAATTCTGATACTAACATTTTAACTGAAATTATTTGTAAAATTTTTAAATAATAAAATAAATATAATAAGGGGAGTTCGAAGTTCGAACCTTTAACGAGTGGGACCTGAAGCAAATTCCTTAGAACACATCGATTATTCACATAATTTTGGATTCTTGGGCCTTCGAATCTCTCATTCTCCATGAATCTCTGCAACAAGACTTGAAATTGCTGAAATTCCATGGCAATTTGGTCGTACGAATACGGTCTTTCTCGTACTTCACGAAACTTGAGGTATTGCCATTGAAGGAACTCCCAAGACAGGCATACCTGACCAACATAGACTGTTTCTAATTCACTCTGCAACTCTTTGATGAATTTCAAAGATGGGCCTTTCTCACTTCTCTTTCCTCTGCAAAGCCCGAAATTTTGGAGCAGGATTGAGCTCTTTTGCAAGGATACCGATCGGAGGTGGTCCTTGGATTGTGGAAATCCTGATATATGATAGAGAAAGAATGTAAGAGATATTAGTTATCTTGGTTATTGATTTGAGAATTGAGATCATATGTTAATGAGAGAAAAGAATCAGTATTGAATAGCTTCTCTCTCTTTCACTGTATCATAGAGATAGAGAGAGAGAGAGTTTTGGGCAGCAATTCAAACATACTCCATCTGGTGGGAGTCACCCGAGACAAACCTGATCAGGAGGCTGGCAATTCTGTGCCAAAAGATCCCAGAATCGCCCGAGTCTTTGATTTTTCTAGTAGTTTGAGCTTGTTGTTCTTTTTTTTGTTACTGTAGTTCAATCTGCTTCAATAGTCACCCGAGTCGGACTGGGCAAATTAGGTTTGGACCCCGGTGAGTCGGAGCCAGACTCCGATTTTTTAAATCACTGATTTTGTGAATCATTCACGATAAGACCTTTATGCATGAATTTACCCAAAAAAATACCTTTATGCATGAATTCCAACTTAAAAGATGGTGGTGGTTGTTGTAGGAATAATTCTAAAAGAAAAGGAAGGTAAAATGAAGCTTCCTTCAATTCCAGTTTATAAAGTAGCAATCAATTAAAGAAACACAAGTACTCTCACTTTCCTCAAGCAACATTTAAATAGCTCCTTAGTTTCAGATTTATTTTAAAAGAAGACTTTTAGAATAAATGGCATTGAAAGTTCAGGCGATGGATGGAATTTTCTCTGTTCCAAACTAATCAATGATTGTGAATCTGGTAAAGTATGACATTTTAAAAATATATTTAACTAAGATACAGTTAGATATATCAAATTAGCAACTATAATCAACATAAAAAATGAGAGAATTATTTTTTAGCACAAAAGTCTTACCCATTGCATACATCTTCTGATAATTCAAGATATCAAATTTCCTCATTCTCTCTCTGTAACTCTTGTAAAATTTCTCCAATTCATCAATTGGGTCCTCCTGCAAAAGCTTTTCTTCAAAGGACCACGGCTTCAAATCATCAACCATTTTTGGGCACTCTGATTCTTCCATGATAGTAGGCAAACCAGTTGCCCTAACCTTTCTAATCTCGGATCTCAACTGTTCAATGAGATCTTGGTGCTCCCATAGAGCTTCCAATGAAACGTCAGAGCCTTCGTTTTCTTCCGAATTCAAATTCTTGAATTGGGTTTTGTCTGGTTCCTTGAAATCATCAGTAAAATCTGAATTTGGCGGGGAGAAACTATGGTATTTTTCATTAGAAAAAATTTGATCTCTGTGAAATTCTCTGTTCTCACTGAAGTAATTAAAGTTCGAGTCCATGATTTTCTCCATATATGTCCGAGTATCTGGAACTGGCTTGTTCAAGATATTTGATAAGAACTGTTCTTCATCAGAGAGAAGTTCTTCACTCATGAATTCATAATCTGAACTTATGATGGGTTCATCTGATGCATCTTTCTCACTCAAGAAGTCAAGAACTGGACTAACATTTGTTTCTTCACTACTTGCGTCATTCTCTCTCAAGAAATCATATTCTGGACTTACAATTGTTCCTTCACCAGTCATATCTTTCCCCCTCAAGAAATCATGCTCTGGACTCACAATTATTTCCTCACTAATCATGTCTTTCTTTCTCAAGGAGACATGCTCAGAAATTACAGTGTGTTCTTCATGAGACATATCTTTCCCATATAAGAAAACTCGGTCTGGACTTACAATTGTTCCTTCACTTGTCACATCTTTCTCTCTCAAGAAATCATGCTCTGGACTCTCAATTGTTTGTTCACTAATCATGTCTTTCTCTCTCAAGGAGACATGCTCTGAATTTACAGTGTGTTCTTCATGAGATATATCTTTCCCATATAAGAAAACTGTGTCTGGACTTACAATTGTTCCTTCACTAGTCACATCTTTTTCTCTCAAGAAATCATGCTCTGGACTCTCAATTGTTTGTTCACTAATCATGTCTTTCTCTCTCAAGGAGTCATGCTCTGAAATTACAGTGTGTTCTTCATGAGAAATATCTTTCCAATATAAGAAAACTGGGTCAGGACTTACAATAGTTTCTTCACTAGTCACAGTTTGCTCTCTTAAGAAATCATTTTCTGGACTTCCAATCGCTTCCTGTCTAAGTATGTCTCTCTCTCTCAAGATCTCATGCTCTGAACTTGCAGTTTGTTCTTCCTGAGAAAGATCTTTCTCACACAATAAAATCGGATCCGAGCTCATGGTTACTTCATCTTTCATGTCATTCTCACTCAAGGAATCATGTTTTGGAACAGAACTTTGTTCTTCATGAGACATACCTTTCTCACTGAAGAATTCGTGGACTAAAGTCACAACTGCTTCTTCTTTAGAGGTTTTTCTGCTAAAATTAAGAGCTTCTTTTTTATCCATGGATTCATCAAGGTCTTTCTCTGATGGAAACTGATTGTTTTTATACGAATACATGGATGATTCATTGGAATGTAAAAATTCTTCCCTGAAATTTATAGCTACTGGCTCTGTTATGAAGCCAGTTAAAGCCTCTGAAGATGAAGATTGGTGCTTCTTGATTTCGATTGATGGCTTGATATCATTCTCTGAGAGAAACTCATCTCTATTAATACTTTCTGAAGTCTCTCTCTCTCTAAAATAGTTAGCATTTGAAGGGACCCCATCACTGAAATTCGAAACTTTGGATTTCGCTCCAACAATTTCAGAGCTTTTCTCAAAATGGGGCATCTCATCTTTGCTTTGTTCATCTTCCGTATCACCAATTCTATCACTCTGAAACTCTATAGACGAACCTCTATCTTCCTCAGTGCTATTTATCTTCTCAGGATAAAGGTTTTCTGACACTGATAAAACTCCCTCAATCGAATCCTGAAATAAAGAGTACTCGATCAAATCCTCTCTCTGAGAATTCTCATCTGCTTTTTGCCTGAAAGAAACAGAAAAGAAGAAAACCCATTAATTTGGAGACATGAAAAAGCCTCTATAAGTGGGTTTAAGCCATGAAAGAACAGAGCTTTACCTGAAAAGGGCTTGGACTATGGGCTTAAAGAGGCCATTTATGAAGTTGCAGAGCCAAATCCAGCAAGCATGAACAAACAAGCCCATAATTCTGCAAAATTCTTTTGACATAGACTCAAATCTCATCAATTTGAACTGGGTTTCGAACACCAAAACCTTCTGGTTCCCCATTGGATCACTGAAATAGGTTTCTTCTGATGTTTTTGGGGTCAGAGAAAAGCTGCAGAAGAAATTCCTGAACTCATTTCTCCATGGAATTTTGCAGATGAAGTGGACTTCTTACCTGTAAAATACGAGAACTTTGTTGGGTTTTTGTTGCTTCAAAACTGGGTTGATGTTCTCCTCGTTTCTCTCTAGAACCATTGAAAACAGAGTTAAAAACCATAGGTATCTGAGGCTAATGACCTGTTACCTAATTGAAACAGGGGTTTCAAACATTGGAAAATAACACCTGAGCTGAATTTAAAACCAATGACGTTGCTTAGATCACCTGAATGAGTGCAATTGGAGGAAGAAATTAGCAAAATTGTGAAAATTATTGGCTATACATTAAGAAATATTTAGACTGTAAAAGAGTCCATTTCTCTCTCTGATTTATTCTCTGCATTTTTTGAGGAGAGAGAATCGGGTTTTGTTGAGAGGGAAAATTACGCAAACTCGGTTGCCTTATTATTCGGGAGTTGAATTGAATGAGATGCCCATGACATCATTAAAAAAAAAAAATTTTTTTTGTTCGATACATCGGTGTCTTCTCTCTCTATAAATTACACCAAGTCGTTGCACACGAGAATGAAGAATTTCTCTCTAGAAATGACCGAAATTTCTTTTTCTTTTTTTCGTGGGAATATAGAGGTCACTGTATATGCTTGTCGCCATCTTTGGGAAGGAATTGAACCCCAGGCGTGGGATGCATTTCAGTTGGCTCAGTCGGCATGAGAGAGAGAGGAGGACTATGTAAACGCGGACGACATGAGAGACAGATTTTGTGCGTACGTACTGCCAAAAGTAGGGACGGCAATGAACCGACTGGACCCAGGACACGTCCAGTAGACTTGACTTCAAAGCTGGGTACGGGCCTAATTTTTGGACCCGATGAGTTAGGTTCATATCCAAAACCTAGACCTCAATATTATTCGGATTCGAGTTTAATCGGACCCCGTTTGTACCCAACTTATACCCGTAAACCGTTGGAGATAAAATATTTTATTTTGAACCTTATTTGTTTGGGTGTATTAAAAATCGTATACAATAAAAACTCGTAATCATATTTAACTATTAAATTACAAATAAACGGTTTGAAATTTAATGACGTGCGATTGTAACATTCTTGTCAATTATAGAGGTAAAAGATGGTTCAATAATAGAGGTAAAAGATGGTAAAAAAATGACAAAAAAAAAAAACAACAAAAAAGCTCCGAGTCATAAGGTCGCAATGGAACCGACCAGACCTAGGACCCCACGTGTAGACTGGGACCCGACGGATACTGATATGGGTCCAATTTTTTGACCCGATGGGTTAGGTCTGGGTCTAAGTCCAACCAAACCCGACACGTTGCCACCCCTAGCCGAAAGAGTGGATTATGTAAAATCTTTTGAGTCTAGTCAATGACAAACAGACAAGAACGATTATGATCTCTTAATATTAAAAGTAAATGAGCACTTTCAATAATTTCCTTTTTTGTGATGTCAAAAGATTGGGGAGTCATTTCATGCAACGGTTGTATGATAACATAACGCAATCACACTTCTAGAAAACTATCTTTGTAGCATTTGTATGACCCAAAAAATTACATATACCCTCTCTTCATGTCAATAGTCAATTTTCAAAAAAATAAAATTCAATTTGCATCATAGATATGGTTAAAATGAGTCCCCTCCAATGTTGAATCTTGACCGACTATTTTATGAATTTCAATATCTAAACTTTTATGAACTCCGTACCATTTTTTTTTTCAACATTGTTCATCTAATGATAACACAACTATCTAAAAATTTTAAAAAGAGAAAAATCCTTCTAAGGCCTATGTCTAAGGATCTTAACAAAATGGATAGCTTATGTTGATTGGGCTAAAAAAACACTTTATAGGGTGAATTTTCAAATTTGGTTTCTTTGTGATTTGTTCAATGGAATGAAAATAGTGTACATTTAAAAATTGGGATCAAACAAATAGCACTAACATGGTTTTTGACGGTTGTTGCATTATATTACCATACAACTGTTGCATAAAATCATTCCCCAAAGATATTATATTGGAGTATACCGTTGCTCCCGTAGGTAAAATCCCATTTAGAAGTTAGAATTAATTTTAGGACCCTAAATTTTGGGGATGTTACATTTTCAACCCATGGATTAACTTCAATAAAAAAAAATTCTAATTGCATCTTCTATGCACTTTAAATATATATATATTGGGATTGAATAGAGATCAAATTTTTAGATTGTGAGTCTTAGTGTTCAAAAACTCAAATTTCAATTTTAATTTTTTTTTAAAAAATAATCGTTGATTCTTAAGTGGTTTCCAAAATTTCTGATTGAAAACCTCCTAAGTAGGTCGTTTGACCTAGAAAGTAAAAGTACATTATGCTCATGAGGGAGCATAATATATGTGTTCGTAATACCCTGGCGTGAGAGAGAGAGAGAGAGGGATTGCCATTTTTTTGTTTTGTTTCGGGCCAGTGAGTGTCTTAGTCCGTAATGGAAGTTTTGTATTTGGGGGAGAGTGAGTGGGAGAGGTTATGTAACATGGCATTGTGTTCTATTATTGATTGTATGTATCGGTATCATAGATATACACTTATGTAGATATTTTAGAAATTTAGACATTTTTTGACATTTATTTTCAAAATCGTAATATACGAGTACTAATGCTTAATGCCACCAAAAACCATGTTCCCCTATTTTAAATGATGTATATTTATATCAAACAAAGATACATTATCGGTACCTTCAAAACAAATGAGATTTATTTATTTATTATTTTTTAAAGTAGATTATATTGGTTAAGGAGCGACCACCTAATAGTTAAAACTAGAAACTCAAATGAGACTTATTTTTTAAGTTGTGAGGTGGAATTAATAAGAAGTCTCACCTACTAAATAACGGGTCAAGGGGGGAATAAGTGTGGACATGAATAGAAATTCTATGCGCTCAAAAGAAAATTCCCGGTCCACAATCAACGGTGCAGATTTACCTTAGAGAACATAAACTATGCTCCCTCGGGATTATAGTATACATTTATTTTCAAGAGGGAAACACGTGTTTAGGAAACTGTTTCCGATTTGAAATATTGGGATCCATCTCATTATAACTAGATTATTGTTTTTGAAATAAACAATCTAGTTTTGAGTTCTTGAGTATGTGTATCGGTCCCTCTAAATATTGGATGATTCCAATACAATCTTGAGATGCCTAATTTTTATGCACATAGAGAGTTTTTTTGCCTTTGAGGTTAGTTGCGAGTTCTAGAGATCACATCCCCAATTTTTGAGATCTAAAAGATATTCTTATTGTAAATTTTGCTGAAGGAGTAGATGGATTGTATACTCCGGCAAGTGTAAGAAATTTATTGGGCTTTATCAGAATCAAGGGCAAGCTTTTTATGCTTTCCCCTGCAGTATAAAACTTATATACTTCCTTTTATCCAACCGTCCATTATGAATTGAGGTCTAAGATTGCCCCAATCACAATGTCACGTCTCTACACTGTTTATTTTTAATTTTTTTCTATAAATTATTCTGATATCAAATTTTGGACGTTCAATCCTCTATTAAACTCACACTAGCGAAATATATGAAAAAATATATTTCCAATAAAATAAAATAACCAAAATACCCTTAAAAGTTTCAAAGGGTATTTTAGTCATTCTATTTTATAAAAAAATTAATTTTTTTATTTTTTATAGGTGCGCCCCAATGAGAAAATGGCACATACGAAATTTCATATTCATTTAATTTGTATAAAAGAAACTAAAAATAAAATACTTCGAGACGTTGGATCTAAGATCAAACGGTGAATGACTCTCTTGATCAAAATTTAACGGCTGGATGGTAGGGGAAGCATAGATCTTCTATGCTGTAGGGGAAGTAAAGAAACCTTTTCCCTTAATCAAATGAAAACATCCAACGTCCCAACCCCTCTTGGGCATTCAACAGTCACGATTTTGCGCTAATTCATAAGCTTGAGATGTTTGTACTCCAATTAACAGTGGGATAAATCGACGGTGACAATTCCACAAATCATGGGATCAATCTCAATGGATTCAATTCTAATCCTTCCACTTGGATGATCGTCAGTCCACATTTGTAATATGATCAAAAGACAGATTTTATGAACATCACATCCGAATCTTTCAAGTACTTGAACAGTGATGTCCCCCTAAATTTGTACATTCTTTCAAGAGCCGGCCCGGGAAACAGGCCCTCTGGAAATCTGGTCCAGATCGGCCAACTAAACCTATTCTCTTGTGTGGAAAATTTTTCCCCAAAAAAAAAATATAATTTTTGAAAAATAAAAAAGTTTAATAAAAATAAAATGGGTGAAACTTAAGAGATTCATGCTATTTGGATTGGTTGGTTTCTTGATAGACTCTTCTGGTTCTCTTACAAAACCGAGCAAGTCTATAAAAATCAGACGGATTTTTTATTTTGACTAGAAACCAGATTGATCCCCACCAATTCCCAATCCGGAATAGTGAAGTTTGAAATACAGTAAATATTGAAGGGATAACCTTTATATATATGGGATCTACAACTATCAACCTTATTTAGATAACTGGGAATGAGTTTAGAATAATAACACAAACTAGTGTCAATTGTGTCAGATGATTAACATTATTGTCCGCTTACTCCAAAACATTCTATTAAGATTTGACAACTAGATATCTTTGAACACACTTGAACATATAAATTATATGTTCAAAGAGACAAAAATATTGCCCTTAAATGCATTTTCTGGTGTCAATCCCAGAATATGCAAAATATGATCTACATACCCTTGGATCCAAACTACTAACTATCATGAAATTTTGAAACCTAAAGAATCTAAGCCCCAGTTTTGTGATTCTTAGCAACCCTTGAGCTTAGAAGTCCGAGCCCTTTTTTTTCTAGTGGTATTAATCAAAAGAAGGGTGGCCTTAACTTGTTTTATCAAGCTACATACCCTTTTTCCCAGGATGGTTTTGACTGGGTGTGCCAGTCTCGAGGGATATTTTATTGGGAGCAAACGTGAATCATGGTGCAATGGCCATGATTTGATCCCTAGGTGGACCAAGTTTGTCATTATTTGTTAACTGCAAACTTTGTAATCAGTATGTAAATTTTACTCCTAAATTATTCCAAAAAACTATCAAAGGAAATTTATCATAATCAGCTTGGACTCTTTGAATTTTTAGGGACATTTATCAAAATACTAATAAGAGATAAATTATTTATCATTTTATGTCATTAATTTGATTAAATTTCAAAACACCCATCAAAAAAACACAAGTGACACAAGTTGGAAGAGTTGCCAGTGTTAAATGTCAAATACTTGGACGCCACACCACTCATAGGAGTGGGAATTGGGTTGGGTAGACCTGACAGGGTTTGGGTGGGTATCTAGATTTCGGATTGACCCGATCCCAGTCTTGTCCGGGTCCTAAAACAGCTTAAATCTTGTTAGGTTGAGTATGGGTCAACCTGACCTATTATATATTAGTGTAAATACGTATTAATAATACTAGGGTGCTGTTTGTATAGAGCCTAGGCTCTAAACAATCAAATTAGACTCTACCTTCAAATAGTATCGAGAAATGTGGTTTCAATATTGGAAATCTCTGTGACAACCTTAAAATATACTTTCATCTTTATTTATAAAGTTTAAACCTTAAAAAACAGTGTACATTGACAGATCTATGAAAACTTAAAAATATTGAAAATTGATGGTCCAAAAATGTGTTATAAAATTACACTATTTTCATAACTTAAAATCCATTTTCTTTCTCATGTTCATGCATCTTGATGTCGATATTATCAATTTGAGGATATTTGGGCATCAAAACAACCTCTTCTAGTGAAATGTTTGAGGTAGGCTCTAATTTGATTGTTTAGAGCCTCGGCTCCATATAAACTTTTCCCATAATACTAAGTTGTATAATAAAGAATATATACTACCTTTTTCTTTATAATTTTTGTTTAGGAGACCCCCACAAGGGCTCCTATCCTGGTCGAACTATCTTGGACTCGATGGTCCAGGTTAAACTTGTAACTAGTCGGGTAAGGTTAGGGATCGACCTGAACATGACCTGATTCATTCCCACCCCTTACTCAGGTCAGGTATGGGGTATGGTGGGCCTAACCCAGACCCGACCCACAGACCTATCTCTCTCATACACGCTTCCAAACCACTAAACCAACAACCCAGATTTTTTTCCACGCTTCTAGAGACATTTATTTTGTCGTTATTAACTATAATAACTCCTTTCTTAATGGTTGGGGTCCGTATATAATTTGTTCTCTTTGCTATTGGGCAAGGGATTTGAAATCTCGATTTTTTTTTAGAGAGAGGTGAAAGATGTTGCCGCGTGCCCTTCCTTATAGTATAAGGTTGCATTCTTATATTTATTTTTTCCTTAATTATATGCTCCATTTCATTGTCTTTCGTAACACGACCTTGCGTACATAATTTGACAAAAACAATATTATTGGCATTTTTCTAATAAAAGATATATGTTTCACCTCCCCCAAATAGTATGGTCACAAAATGTCATTTTTCGTGGGCCCATGCTGGACCATCGGCAATAAAACCACTCACGCGTGTTAGCCGGCCTTAATTGTGGGCAAATGAGATTGATGTACTCATATTCGTATGGGGAAAGACAAAAGGTCGTGTGGTCCCACGGGAGCATATCCCACATTCACTCCCTAGAGTTAGGGCAGGCAATGGCTCAGGTAGTCCGGCCCGGCCCGCCCTAAAAAGTAGGCTTGGCCAAGTGTAGCCCACTTTGCCCCGGCCTGACCTTTCTTTCTTTTTTTTTTTTTTTTTTTTTTTTTTTTCATTAGTTTTTGGCCAAACACTCCTTGTTGTTACGCTTACGTAGGGTAAAACCGGTATGTTTGGGACCCTAAGGTTTGAAGGATTGAACAAAGGGAAATGTTTTTGTACTTCTCCTGTAGTATAGAAGATCTAAGCTTTACCTACCATAGAAGATCTAAGTTTCTCTATGGAGTTGGCTTTCAATTACTAAATAAGGTAGGGGAATCTCTGAGATTGATGTGAGGTTGAATTTATTTAATCTCGTATTTTCCAGAGTTGTGAGGAGCAGTCTTATTGGTTGATGGCTACCTCCTCTGCAGGGCTGTTTCAAGTTAAATTTTAATAGTAGCTCTCATGGTAACTAAGGTAAGGCCGGTATTGGGGGAGTAGTGCATGATTGGAATGGGACAATCATTTTTGCTTATACAAGACTGATTGATTATGCAACAGCGAATTTTGCGGAATTTGCAGCTCTTTTTTGAGGTCTTATGTTCCTTAGATCTCAAATTTTGGGGACTTCTTGTATGATGGAAGGGGATTATATGGACGTTATTAGATGGTGTAATAAGGAGCAATGAGTCCATAGGATGCTTTGGTCAACGTGGTGCCAAGTATAGTTATCAATTCGGTGACTAATAGTTAAATTTTTCAAAAAATTGGCAAATTTTTGGAAAACTTTTTAAACATCGTTTTTTTAAAAGATTGTCAAAAAGACATGTATTTTTCATAATACCGTTAAAATCGCGCTTTTTGAAAAACGAATAAAACATGACCAAAAAAACGTATGTGAAAAAATAAAAAGGGCCATGTTTCTCTCTCTAGAATCTCTAGGAAAAAAAGGTCTTTATCTTCATATAATTAAAAAAATCTCGATATGAATTAGTGAAAATCCTCATAAATAAGAGTAGCAAAAGTTTTATATAAAGGAGATGAAAGCTGCACAATGTGGAATTTCGAAAACAATCGAAAAACACAATGCCAAAGTTTCAAAAAGCTAAAACGTAGAAAATCTTTACCCTGTAACATTTCGAATCAAGAAAAAATGATTAAGTGAATAGAAAAACAAATAAATGAAGGGCGTTAATCTAACAAGTGCGCACCTTTTGTACGCATTTATGAGATCTGAAGTAGAGCACTCCTTCTTTAACTCTAAAATTGCATAAAAATCATTGTCTTTCTGTCCATGGGCGGCCATTTTTGCCAGAAAAAAAGCTTTAGAGATCACTTCCTTCCCTCTCAAATCTCAATCAACATATTCCGTGAATTTCAACGCCTGGTTTCTGCCAAAAAAATGGTAATATCGACGAATTTTATTGCAGTTCTCCGTTCTTTCATTTTCTCCTCTACGCCTTCTCTCTCTAGAAAGTATAAACAGAGGACCTAAACCCACCCAAATGCAAGCATGCATATAAAGTATAAATCCTAATCACTAACCATAGCTATAAAGTTATTACATCATAGTTAAAGCATCTTATGATAAAAAAGAAAAAGTTTTATCTTTTTTGGTATGTACTTAAGTGGGTATGATATTTGCTAAAGTATTTAATGAGAAAATTTATATGGTGTATTTTTTTTATATGTATTTAAGTACGTTTGATATGGTGTATTTTTTATATATGTATTTATCCGATTTCTTGAGCCTAGTCCGATATATTGGCTATATCTTTACATGAAGTATTTTTACCGATCTGTATTTTTTATCCGATTTTTTCATCTGACTTTTTAAAATAAAAATGAATTTTTCCCGATTTTAAGGTAGGCCGATTTATTGAAAGTCCCCACTTGCTAACTATGGTTCCAAGTGATAGATATACTTGAGATATCGGTATCATTCCATCATGTGTACATAGAGGCCAATAGTGTTGCAGATGGTTTGGCCAAAAGAGAGGTTACTTCTTAGTTGATTTTAATTCTGAAAGATGTAAATCTAGAGTAATTTCAACAATAAAATTTGATAATTTCTGTAAAAAAAATGATGTAATTGTTGATATAGTGATTCTAAAGTCGATCCCAAAATAGAATTTCAAAAGCATCCTCTCAACTATTAGTTAGATCTTTTGGCTGAGGGAGTAATGTACAATGTGGTCTGGTGGGAGTACACCAAGCTCCCTACCGAAATTTTGACTGAAATGTTTTAAGAGGAATGTCTTGCACTAAGTTGTGGGCCTCTTTAATCGGAGGTTGCTTTCATGGCGTAAATTGGATTTATATAAACAAATGGAAAATTTGACTGAAAAAATTTAGAGGACGAGAATGTAGTTGTTGGCCTCTTTAAATAGCGGTTGCTTACATGGGCCTCCTATGCTAGAAAGAGAACAAGAGAATAATAGATATTTCAAACAACATGGTGGGAGGAAAATCAAGGATTCAAGGTCCATTGGATCATAATAAGAGGATCACTAAAAACTTTTTTGGAATATTTACAACCACAAAAAATGATATACATCGATATTCTTTGTTTTGATTCAAAAACTTTTGCTA
Source organism: Amborella trichopoda (assembly GCF_054954075.1). NCBI lineage: Eukaryota > Viridiplantae > Streptophyta > Magnoliopsida > Amborellales > Amborellaceae > Amborella > Amborella trichopoda. Next base: position 58,417,993 of record NC_142339.1, read on the forward strand.
GAACTTTATAGATCAATATCTTAAAAACATTTTGGGACAAATTTGAATAAATTTGGCGCAACATTGAGTGAGGAATCAAAAATTTGTTATTTTGGGTAATATCAGATAATTTCAACTACACATCTCTTCAAATAATGGCTACACTCTAAAATTTTGCTAGAGGTTTTTTACATGCTTTAACACCAACATTTTGGATTAAATTTAATATTGTTTGGGCAAAAAATGGGAGAGAAATTACAAGAAAAGCGGATTGTTTTTTGGGCAAAAAATGGGAGAGAAATTACAAAAAAAGAGGATTCGGCTCTACGACTACAAATGAGTTTTTTATTGAAAAAAATTCATTCACAATCTTAATTCCCCATCTGATTTCACGGTAGACCCTCTTGCTTTTTTTTACGTTCAAGCAGCATAAAAAAACCCCTAAAGATTTCAAGGTGCCCCGCATCTCTTAGTTCTTTGTTTTATTCAATTTTTGAATATACAAGTTAGTCCCAAAAAACTATTTTATACCACTTTAACCCAAAAACTTTTTTTTACCATGTTTTTACCATTTTCAACCGCTTAGATCTCCCCCTGTCTCATTTAATCAAGGTGAGTTCTCTCTTCACTATAGCAAGGGCTTTCTCTCTCAATTCACCACTATGCTAACCCTAACGAATTACTCACCTCTTTCTCTCTCACGATAAGTCTCTTTTTCCATGAGAGAGACTTATATGAGAGAGAGAGAGAGTCCTCAATATGGTGAATTGAGAGAGTGGGAGACCTAATGCCTTGAGGGGTTGAAAATGGGGAAAACATAATAAAAAAAAAAGGTTTTTGGAACGTGGTGAATTGAGAGTGGGATATATAATAGGGTCGAAAGGGAAAAAAATGATAAAATAATTTTTGGTTTGAGGTGGTATAAAATGGTTTATTGGGGCTAATTTTTATGTTAAAAAATGAATAAAACAGGGAGATAGAGATCAAGGGGTACATTGAAATAACCGATCGCATAAATAATTATATAAACATATAATCGAGAGTATGTAGATATGTTTCAAGCATTTATATAAATAATTTTGTATAAATATGCAATGGAATAATATATTAATATGTGGTAAGCGATCACCTAAATAATTTCATAATTTTCCTATGGAAATAATTAAATGATTTTCCAATGGGAAAGTGAAACATATTCGCAATATTTATCTATGATTCTTATTACATTTACATTTACATAATTGGTTTAATATTCATTATACTATTACGATCACATTATTAATGTTGATTCTAATATTACTATAAAAACAATTAACGATAATAATTTAAATTATTATCTTAAATTTTAATTAATTATAATAAATCTATCAAATTTTATTTTTATTAATTGAGTATATTAATAATATTTAATTATATTGTTAATAATTCTATATAGTTTTCATAATTGTAATTAATGAAACAATGCTTATTATTGTCATAATACATGAAATATTACATTAATATTAATAAAATTATAATAAAAATAAACACACATTGGAAGATTTATAGTTAGAAACATCTAATTATGATATTCATGAAAAATCATGATTACTTTGTTATTACTTTATTAGTAGTACATTATAACTATTAAAGACATCTTCAAAATAAATTAGTTTATTAATTCTTTTTTAAAATTTAAGATTTTAATATATATAACTATGTTTAATATAACATGTAGTTTTAAAGAGTTTGAGTTTTTAACAGTATGGTCCTAAAATTTCTATATATTTTGAAATAAATATTAAAATATAACATGCATCTAGCATTTTATTATGTAGAAGATACTATTTCTATTACATACTTCATTTATGTGTGATTAGGCCCATGCTTTGAATGTGAATGGGCCTTTATAGATGCCCCGTATAGGTGCTTCATTTACCATTTTAACTTCAATTTTCAAACACCGTAGAATTCAAGATCCATTTGAACTTGGATGAGAGTTAATTGTAATATTTTTCTTTTCAAATAGAAAATTGGAAGAGAGTTACCTTGAAATTTTTTTGACAAATATTATTAGCTTTTATCAATGACTAAGAAAAATAAATTACATTAGAAGAGATAACAAGAGACGGTAGGGAAGCACTACCTTTAGCCAAAGAATCAACTAAAAAATTAGCTGCACAATAAGCATGGGATAAAGAGACTCTCAGAGGTTCCACCAAAACCATGAACTGCAACCATAGAGAACCATGCTCCCAAGGAACTTCTTCTCCTTTTTGCACCATCCAAAGAGTTACCTTGAAAATTGGAAGAGAGTTATAGGATCTAGCTATTAATTTTAACTTTAACTTGGAACATTGGAAGAGACTAATGGTAAGTATATTTGAATTTACTAATAAAAAAACCAATATCCCCTACAATATTGTTTCCTATATAGGTTAATTTTTTTTTTCATGCTGAACCTTTTCAACTTTCCTCTACAAATATCTTTACTTCATTTAAAAATTAGTTTTTATAATAAAAAAATTCACTTTTTAAATGATAATACATGAATTACTACATTATTATTTTATTAATAATATGTTATAACTACTAAAAACATCATCAGGTTAAATTGATTTATTAATTCTTTTTATTTTTAATTGTAAATTTTAATATAAAACTATATTTAATATCATCTATAGTTTTAAAGAATTTGAGTTTCAAATGTATGATTTGAATATTTTGAAATAAATGTTAAAAAATAACATATATTTGGCATTTTATTTCTGTAGAAAATACCATTTTTATTACCAACTTTATTTATATGTGATCAATATGAATAGGCCTTAACAGATGCACTCGTATAAATACTTTATTCCAAATACCATTTCAACTTCAATTTTCAAATATTCTTTCTCAAGTAGATTAAAAGAAAATATTTTATATCCATTTTCTTTTTGACACTGTAAACCTTGTCAACTTTATCTGTCTATTTCCTTTGACTTATTCTCACCATCTCTCAGGCTTGTTTGATAACAGGAAGCAAGTTCATGAACCATAAATTGAAAGTTCTTGAAGAACTGTAAATTAGAAATTACTTAAAAAGTTTTTGGTTTCTGTATTTGATAACCTGGTATTTGTATTGGATTAGCTTTGAGTAATAGTCAAGATGTAAAAAGTTAAAATTGAGATATAGATATTATTTATTTATTATTAATTTGTAGAATATTATTTTTTAGAATACAATATCAATTGAATTATTTTATTAATTTGTAGAATATTAATTTGTAGAGTCTCAAAATAGAAATCAATATATTTTCTTAGCTATTGTGAATATACAATTTGTTGAGTCTTTTTACAAATATAAAGTGGAATAGGTGTTTAAATTTCATAAGCAGGCTGTCGACTTTCTTCTTAAACCGATTACAAACTTTCTCGCTCTCTATCTATTCCTCACACACACGTGCACACATACATGCACACTCATATCTGCCATGGCAATTGTGGGTTTGGTTTCCTGTATTCTATTGGATTGTGCTATAATAGCTTCAACACAACATACAAACACACATGCGCAATGAATGCATCCATATGCAAGCAATAAGAAAGCCCATTCAATAATAACCTATAATAGCTTGAATACTACTTAGACATACATTCACCACTGATACATCCATATCCCAACCTCAAAAATATATCTCATTCAACAATAAAACAACATTGTTATTTGTCCCACAATGTTACCAACATTAAAAAAAGAAAGAAGAAAGATTTAGACAACAAATAGAACTTTAATGAAAGGACAAACTAGATGCTTTAGAAGACAGTCTTGAGATGCTGAGATCCCTTGAGGAAGACATTGACACTTATTTCTTCCCCCTTCCACATTACTTCAATCTGAAGCATCCGTGCCAAATATCTTCTCTAATCATTGAAGTATATAAGCAAAGACTTGCCTCTGTACTTTGTCACATAAGTAAACTCCTGTAAGAAAAACACCCATATGTATTGAATTTGTGTGAACATTGCAGCTAAACTTGCAAAACAAATTGCAGTTGAGTACCTTATCAATATACCCAAAAAGCTCGAGGTGTATTACTCACCATCAATCCATGCATAATACAGGCAAACGGTTATTATTCACAGAGGACCAACTATATGGCCCTTTGAACCCTTCAAAATAGATAGTCACATGAACACATGTACACACACGCACACCTCTACCCCAAAACAGCCCTGAGTTGCGTTTGGATGCATGTGCTACAATAACAGTATATGGCAGCAAAAATGCACGCTCAAACCAAATTGAGCCTTTAATTTTGCTTTGTTCCATTTTGTTTTAGATACTGAAGCATGTGGTTGACAGCATCACTTTGAATGCCTTCTTGAAGACATTCAAAATGCTGAACGTTTGTGCATTTCTATAAAAAGACACAATCTAAAGAACAAAATTTCACTAACTAAATGAGATCACCCACACACTCGTCCAAGATGGAAGACAAAAAAGAATGTGTGCGATGCAAAACACCTGAAGAATCTAAATCATGAAAGCAACATTTCCTCAAAATTTCTAGGTGTAAAAACAAATGAACTAGGGAACCATGACATACCCATTTATCAACCAATTCCTTTGCCAGCTTCCTATTTGCTGTGGTCTCTTCTTCAGATCGTGACAAAAACATAATGACCTTGCATGGTACCAAAAGCAAATTTTAGTCCCACTACTTCCATTCACAAACTACAAAGATATGTGAAAAAGGCTAGTTTGGTAGCAAACCTTCCCCAAGCCACTTTTTGTAAGTTGTTATTCCAGTCAAACTGCTCCACATCAATCAGCAACTGTATCATACATGCAACACAAGCATGTATCAATCAGATCAGATGCACATAGAACTAGCACTGAAGACCTATGTTTCAAACAAATACAACTAAGCCTCACAATGAAGTTTAAGCATGATGAGGTGCAAAAGGTGCATACATCAGTTAAGATATTCACTAAAGCAGTTTGGACATTGATGTTGGGCAAACATCCATCTGGCAGGGGCTCTAGCCAATTTTTTAAGTACAAATAGCACACCGCGATCTAAAAACTCTTGTTGGAGCTGCCGTCATTAGAAACAGGCCAAATTTTGAGAAATAACTCAAATAAGATTTAGGATATCCATAATAAAAATAATGAATAATGTAAATGCATTTGTTTTTTGGAAGGAAAAACTCAAGTAATTTCAGTGTAGGGTATTAATCAGATTAAAGTTACAATGAAGCAATGAAAGATGTCTGGCAATTTGACAGTAGATGATACATTTGACATTTGTCCTTTTGAAATCCTTATCGGGATGGAAGGGGAGGTCTCTAAGCCAACATGCTTGGAGCATTCCCCAAACCATCCGAAATATCACATCTTGTTGACTCAGTATCAGCAAATAATGCATCATGGGGAATCCAATTCCCCAATAAGAGTTCCCAAACTTGTGTGTTATGTCCATAGAAGATGAGGAGATTTGGATTATTGCAATGCCTTTTCACTTGGTGGATCCAATAGTTTTTCTTTGCCAATTCTGGGTGATTCATATAACATTGGGGGCCTGGGGTGGTAGGCAGTAGCCATCTTCATTTTTTACCGTTGGTCGTGGTCAGTAGATGATGTGCATAAATTTTTAACGTAATTATGCACCAGAAATATATACATTTCAAATAACTAAAACCTATAATCCCATCATAAATTCAGCCATGAAACCATGATTCAAGGGCATAAACACCAAAGGCACTCAATTCCATCCTTAATTTCTACAAATATCCAAGAGTTTCAATGTGACCATATTTCACTGAAAACGATAAGTCAAATTCCAACCTTATACCCAGATTTAAAAACTAATGGATTGTAAACAAAATATAAACAAAAATTTCTTTGCAAACATATTTTATAAGATAACTAGGATTCGAACCCTAATTCCCACCTTGAAAGACTAATTTTGCCATCAAACCTTACTTAGAGAGAAATGAAATTCAGACCTTTTTTTTTGTGTAAGTAATGAAATTCAGACCTTAATCCCCGAATTGTGCACTAATGCTAGCTGCATTTTTCTGTTTCACATTTTACTCATAGATAACTAAAATTCAAAACCCCAATGCTTCGTTTATCTAAAATATCCAACGATTCACAAAATCAATCAATCTAACTTTGTAGTATTGACAATAATTTATCGACAAACACTGACTCCAAAAAATGTAAAAATAAACCCAACTCCAAATTCTTTACCTTTTGCACCCTTTCTTCCTTTGGTTTTATCTTGTTGCTCGATCCCTCCTTTCCCCTCAACTTGCCAGCTGAAAAATCCTCATTTTCCTGAACTTCATCAGCCAAAAAAAATCATTTTCAGGCGAGCTTTCCTTGTTACTCTTCTTTATAAGCCTCTTTCTAGGTTTAGCTTTAGGCTCATCTTCTTCACCAGAATCCATGATTGGCGTGGGTGATCGCTCCGTTCCCAATCTTCTTCTTTTGGTTCTGAACCCATGTCCGGATCCATCAATGGCTCTCCATCCTCATCATGGTAACTGAATTGAAAAAAAAAAAAAGGAATACTTATTATGGAAATTCACGCTGAAAAAAATGGCAAAAAAGAATTGGGAAAATCAGTGAAATGAATTGAGCTCACGGATCATCTTCATATGCCATGACTAAGAACTTGAGCTGTGGAAGAAAAATGGATCACTGGCTTCGCAGGGAATAATAGAAGGGGATTTTTAGGGTTTTCAGAACGAAAATCTTTATTCGGTGGAAAATCTATGAACGAACAAAGGGGTGCTTAGCGGCGAAGAGAGGAGTGCTCAGCAGGGAAGAAGAGAAAAGAGGGTAGGGTTATCAAATGACAGGAACTTACGAACTTCCAATTTTGAGTTCCGACCTTGCGATCAGAACCTTTTTTTTTTTTTTTTTTGTTACAAAGGGACTTAAGGAGATGAACAGTAAATTGAAGTTTTGATTTGAAGTTCTCATCTTTTATCAAACACGAAAGTTGGAACAGTAATAAGAATTTCTCAAGCTCCACAAAAACACTTGATGTTCCCTTGCTATATCTCTCTCTTATAAATTGGAATAGCATGTGAGATTACTGTATTTAACAGATTTAATAAATTTTTACCGTGATTTATATTTTAAAACTCATTATTTTCATCATCGTATACAATAAGGATTTGCTAAATTTTTTAGAGAGTAATTATTTTCTTTTAAATTTTTTTTATTTCTAGTACATCTACCCTACTTTATCTTTATATATGGATCTTGTTTTATTCTCACCGACGCAAGTCCACCCTTTAATTCTGGCTTGATAATGTAGTATAAATATTACAATGTTTGTCCAAACTTGAAAAGCATTCTACAATGTTTGTTACGTTCTAATTTTTTACTAATTTCGTTTCATCACATAATAGTTAAGCTCTCAATGATAATATAAATTTAGGAAATAATTTATGTTCTCAACTTTTGAAAAATAATAATTTTTAGACACCCAAAAAATAAAATAATTAAATTTAACATTACTTTTATTATATATTATCATTCTTCTTAAATCTACTTAAATACACGTCGGGCTTTTCTATCAATCTTCTTATTTATCAATCTTCTTATTTATGGAGTTCATTTTGTTATTAATTATTTCCGTATACAATTTAATTATTTTTCTTACGTTATTAATTTTTCAGTTCACTTCACTTTTATTTGGAGAAAATTTTATTCCTTTTTATTTTGATTTTTTAACACGAGTTTTTCAGACTTTATGTTTACTTCAATTTAATAAATGAAAATTTAAATGACACACATTCTCTCAATGGTTTTCAAAAGGGAAAATTCGGTAGATATCCGTTTTAGTTTACGTTATTATCAAAATACCGAATATTTGTTCGTTTTTTTGGACTTTATAACCATTTTTTATAAAAAAAAATGAAATTACCCATTTTTCGGTTTTTCAAAAACCTAAATCACTTTTTAAAAAGTGAAAATTTAAAACTTTTGTTCTTCAAGAAGGAAAATTTATTTTTTTCCTCTATTGTGGTCTACCTCTCTTTCTTTGCATTACATGGGTAAAAATGGCTTTTTGGATCTCTCTCTACCTACCCTTCATCGAGCGTCTTTGTTTTGGGTAAGTTTCACCCAGAGTCTTGAGAGAGGAATTCGGCCTGGTCTGGAAATTCCCTTAGCTTAAAGAGCTTGAATTGACGAAAGTTGGGCATCATGGGCTGTGCCTTCAGGTTTCCATTTTTGCTATGATGTATACAAGCTAAAACTGAGTCATATTGAGAGGACCTATCAAAACCAATCGAAAGTGAGAGCATAGAGGGTCTATATAGCATTTGGCAGCTGCGAATTCGTCTTTCAACCAGGGCAAGAGAACATTGTTGGGAGTAAAAGTGTTGAGAAATTGAATTGGGGCAGGATTAGGTGGTTGCAAAAGTATTGGGAGATTGAGTTGGGGTAGGATTGGGTGTCTGATGAAGGGCACGAGTTGGATAGTTGGTGCCATTAATGGAGGAGAGAGAGATAGCATTGGGGCGTGAAAAATAAAGGAAGGGAAGCCATTAGAGGTTGAGGTTGAGACCTCGTTTGCCCATCATAGATGCAGAGAGAGAGAGGTTAGTCAGTTAAATTTATGAGAGAGAAGAGAGAGAGAGATAAAATTGAAATTTTGCTGTTTAAACTTGATTAGTCGATAGAGAGAGAATACCCCACAAGAGAGAGAAAACATTTTTCTGTTATTGAAGAACGGAAAATTTAAAATTTTTGATATTTGAAAAACTTTTGGTTTTCGAAAAACAAAAAATAGGTAGTTTCATCTTTAAGAAAAAATTTGTTATGAAGTCCAAAAAATAGACATATTAGGAATAATGGAAAGTATTAAGTATTTTGGTAATAACATAAACTAAAACGCATATTTACATAATTTTTCCTGTTTTTAAAGTGTATAGCATTATAAAAATTTTATTAAATTATATCATTTAATATCAATTCATTTTTATATTTATCTTTTAGAGATTTATCAAAAATGTACTTTCAGATTAAACTTTGTTTATTATTAACAAGAAAGAGAAGTAGGAAAACAAATGTTAATATTGCCCATTATTCTCATTCCCATAAGTTCGAACAGTAGCAAATGTCCAAGGCACAACAAGTCCCTAGCAGAATCCATCATAATTTTGAAAAAGAATTTCTTAGATGGTCAGTTTTCATTTGTAACTTGAAGTCCCTAGCAGAATCCATCGTAATTTTGAAAAAGAATTTCTTAGATGGCCAATTTTCATTTGTAACTAGAAGTAAGAGAGTTTATTTCTCATTGAAATTGTACTCCTCTTCCAAACTCTACTCTCTCCCATCATAATTACATACTTCTAAATATAAATTAGTATACATGACCAAAAATGATGGTGAATTCCCCTAAATAGAAATCGTCCATTTTTTTAGTACAAGTTGCAAGCAGTCAGTCTTTTCCTTTTTCCATAATGATAAAATTTAAAAAACGATCCAAATCGAGTAGATCTATAAACTCTTGAAAACATTAAAAATAGACACTACAAATAACTTGTTATAAGATATATTATTTTAAAAGTGTGGTTTGTATAGAGCCTATGCTTTATAAACAATAAAATTAGAGCCTACATTCAAATAATGTCAATAAATGTGGTTTCAATATTGGAAATCTTTTTGACAGTCTTAAAATATATTTTTATCTTTATTTATAAAGTTTAAAGATTAAAAATTAGTGTAGATCGAGAGATCTATAAAAACTTGAAAATTTTGAAAATTGACGATCCAAAAATGCGTTACAAAATTCACTATTTTCAAAACTTGAAATCCATTTTTTTCTATGTCCATGCATCCAGATGTGTTGATGATCACTTTGAGGATATTTGGGCATCATAACAACATCTTTTGAGAAGATTTTTGAGGTAGGTTTTAATTTGATTGTTTAGAGTCTCGGTTCTATATAAACTTTTCTCTTATTTCAAAGATTTAAAATTATTCTTTATATTCGTAGATCTTTAGATCGAGAAAATTAATTGGAAGGTTTTATAGCTTCTAAATACTCTTTTTTTTTATTAGATTTTTGAGGTACGAAAATATATAAGTCGCAACTCATAAGTACAAAATGAAAGGATATTTTTGACATTCTGTAAAGAACAGAGGGCAGATCTGACTATTTACGTCTATCGAATCAAAATCAATCACAACCGTTGGATTAAACACTTCCTCACTGTCGGATCTAGAGTTTTCCGGCTTGTAAAAGCCTCTCTCGTTGCCATAGACCCTTCTGTTTCACTTCGGGGTTGCTCTGTTGCAGAGGAAGAGAGAGAAGGTTTAGAGAGGGAGGAAACATGGTGCAGCGGCTCACCTATCGCACGCGCCATAGCTACGCGACCAAATCGAACCAGACCAGGGTCGTCAAAACCCCAGGTACTCTGCAAAAAAACATTAGCTTCTCTCCCTTAAGCCCTAATTCTGAAGCCCTAAATGTTACCATAACGTATTGCCATTTTAGGGTTTTGTCTAATCTATTTCTGTTCATTCTGCCATTTGTTTTGTTCCGAGAATTGCAGCTTTCATTGAAGTTCTGTTTATTGGTTTTTGGTGTGTTGCATTTTCTGCTTCCTCAGATCGCTTAAACTGGAGTTCTACAAATTGCGTCTGTTGCTGAGGTTTTTTTTTTTTGAATGTTTAGTCTCCAACCTAAATAGTGCATTTTTTGTTTCATCTCTTTCTGTGTCTTTTTTATCTTATTCTGATTTAAAAGTAGTAATCATTTTAAATCGATGATTTTCTTTTGGTTTAATGCTGCATTGTTTCTTTTGATTCTCTAAGATCTGACCTGGATCCTTTGATTGCATATTTTTATTACTGGCCTTTCTGGTTTTATTGGATATTTTTTTAGAATATATGGATTCCCTCTGAATCATTTTTCTTTTGGATTGAGTGCAGGTGGAAAGCTCGTGTATCAGACTGCTAAGAAGAGGGCAAGTGGGCCAAAATGCCCAGTCACAGGCAAAAGAATCCAAGGGGTATGAAATTAATTACTGTTTATGTTTCTCAATCTAGATTATTAGTGTTGCATACGGATAATTATATGGGTTCATTGATTGAAAGATATTAAATTTGTTCATCTATTAAAAGCTGTTATATTTGTTCATCTATTGAAACCTATTATGAAAGATGGTGATGCTTTTGATTCTTCTGCACAATACTTTTCATGAATGAAATATTGTTCAGTGATAGAATCATCTGATACTTGTGGTGAACTTCTCTCTACCACTACCATGTCTTAGACATTGCCGTTATATATACACAATGGATAGTGGGTTTGATTGTTGAATGGATTTTCTTGTAATACAAAAAAATTATCTATAAGGATATTTTTGGATCAAAGGTACTTATGTTGACTTGTGTTTGGAGACTGCTTTTTCTGGTTGTGCAGTAGCATGTTTGAAACTGAGAATGTATGGCTGGTGAAGGTAAGGTTTGCCATATTTGTGGAATGGAATTTATGGCAACCATTTTGCTTACATGAGTAATTAATATGATGCTTCAGGTGCCCCCCCCAGTCTTTTTGGTGGCTACATAAAACTTGATGGTCTTTTTTTTTAGTTAATTATTATAATCTCGTCATATGTTCCAACTTATATTTGAAGCTTCTGGTAATATTGAAGGACATAGTGAGAGATGCTACTTGCAGATGTTCATATGGCTTACCGGATTTCAATATTGTATTAGGGGAGTGTGTTCAAATCTATGGGTTTGGAACACTAATTGGGTTACCGTTTAGTTTATAGAGATGGGGATTAATTTCACCCAACTCTTTTTGTTGCTTCAAGGTAGTACTGACTGTCCTGAAGTCAATGGTGTCGCCATTGTAATCTATTGTTGCATAATGTGATGTACCATGTCAACTAATATATTTGCGGAAATTAGTTTCATAATGTGATGTAATCTTTTTGAAATTACCATATATTTGCAGAAATTAAATTTTTGTATTAGACATCATATTTGAATGCCGGTTGTTTACCACATTCAGATAAAACCCTTATAAGGGATTTGTCGATAGTTCAGAACCGCACAAAATGCAGAGGATATGGTTGGGATGGATTATGATAGGCGTATTCTGAATTGTTATTTATTTTTTGGGTAAAAATGTGCCCTTTATAGATAAGGATACATTTGAAATTTCCACAAAAGTAGGTTGGTATCTTCAAGTAATTGTCTTAAACTTGATTAGTGTGAAAGCCATTGGATTTGGTGAAAATTTCTGCTTTGTCCTTTTTAAAATGGTAAAGGTACCTCTTGCCTTTTAGTGATAATTGCACATATGCCCTTATATATGAGCAAGCTACTCATGTAAAATATGCTTTTACTAAAAGGTAGTGACTTCTTTTATTAAATGCACTATTCACAACTCCATTCTAATCTTAACCTTTGTATTTTAAAGTGTTGTTAAGTGTAGATTATAAGGATACACCAAACTTAAGATTTCAAAATACAAAGGTTATGGTTATAATAGCTTGTGTAGGGTGTATTTTCTTGATGTGTTATTTTTTTACTTAAAAGTTTTTTTTGTGGGTGGCTTGGTTATTGAGTAAGGGTACATGTTTAAATATCAGTAGAGGACATTGGGTGTGTTTGTCATCTTTATACTGACACATTTGAAATTTTAACTAAAGTGTAAGGGTATTTGCTCGAATAAAATTTCATGATGATTACATTTGAAATGCTACTGTACTTCTCTGAGAACTTGAAATGTGTATTTATTTGAGGGCTTTTTAAGAGAAAAGATCTGTGAAAAATACTTTGGACATGTGAAACTCTCAATTTTTCTTCGGGCATCCTTCGGCCTTGTGGTCATTTAAAATGGGAAATGAACTAAATAGGCTCCCTTCCAGTCCTTCTCTTTTGTCACTGCTTTCTATTGAACTTGAAGGCCACAAGGATTAGAGCAAGAAGGAAAGAGAGAGCGAAGACTTGGGACCTTAAACATTTGGACTTTATCTTAGTGAGGATTTGTTCTGAAATCTGGAGAGGTGTCATGGGTGAAGATGTTAGGGATGAGCCAAATAAACCCCATTTGGAGAGGTTTTGGTGCTCCATTGAGATTTGGATGGAATTCCTGCAGGTCCATGCTGCTATTTCTGATAGCAGATTATGGAAATGGTGAACAAGTTTGGCAGTCCTTTAATTTTTGTGGTGATTTTTGGGAAATTGCCGACAAGTTTCCTTGGTGCCGACTTGTTGGAGAGGTATAATTACATTTTTTTGGAATGGAATGATCAAGATTGGATGGCTGTTTTCTGAGATTATTGAGCTTTCTGACTGGTTTTGGTGGTGGTTCCTCTGAATTCAGCATCTATCAAGGTGGTGTTGCCTAAGCTGCAAACATTTGATGGTGTTTTCTTGAATGGGAATAGTCACAATGTTAAATGTTTGGTGAGATTGAGGGAGGGGACTTTATTTTTTGAAAGATGATAATGGTTTTGTTGGACTGAAGAATATGGTTGTGGCATGCTTCTGAAAGTGGTGGGCATTCTGAATATTTCTCTATAGCCCCTACTTTTAGTAAAAGAAAAACAATGGACAGCAGGATTCTCTCTAAATATATGAATGGATTCTCTTCTCTTTGTCTCTACCTCTCCCCCTCTCTCTCTACAACCACCGTCCCTCCTCTTTCTAGATCTGTTCTGTTTCTCTTAACTACCTCTAGACCCTTAACTTTCTCACACACTTGCATTCTGAATGTTTACCTGTGGAAAGAAACTACACACTCTATCCAAATTGGATTTAGAAGAAGGGAATTCATTTGTGTACTTAGAGAGAGTATTTCGAGAGATTGTTATTTGATTTAATAGAGAGAGTGGGGTTGTGGGATTTTTTTTGGATAATGGGGTAATTTGGTCACTTGCTGCTATTAAATGATCACATGGGCAGGGAGCATGCTTAAGTCATAACCCATATTCCTAGATTTCCAAACTAATAAAAAATATCTCACATGTTTTTTATCTTAAAAAGCCCTGTAATTAATGGTTGTGTGTGCGTGCGTGTGTGCATGGGCTTGTGTGTGTGCGTATGTGTGCATGTGTCCTTGTGACTATCTATTTTAAAGGGTTCAAAGGGCCATATAGTTTGTCTTCTGTGAATAATAACTGTGCAATTACCTGTATTATGCATGGATTGACGGTGAGTAATACATTTCGTAGGCTTTGTGGGTATATTGATAAGGTACTCAAGTGCAATTTGTCTTCCAAGATATGTCCTTTGTGTATTCCTTTTTTAAGCTTGAGGTGATCCATTTCCATCTGTGAACTAAAAGACATGATGATATGTACGCCACTACTGCATCAAAGTGTTACATAAATATCACGGTTCTTCTATTGACTCAGTTTCAACATGATAGTGAACTTTGGTGGTTTATTGACTTGAATATGCCATGATGGTGGATTTCATTATCATGTTATCTAGATGTTCTATCGATGTGAATGAAATAATGTATGAATTATGTAAGTTTTTCAAAATGATAAAGTTTTTGAACATTCAATATTTGTTTTGACTTTTACTCATTACCTATTGTCTTCCTTGATTGTATTCTCAATAAAAAATGGCCCCTTCCTTCTTAATACTCTGATAATCACCTTTATATCAGTCTTGAATGTATCTTTACTGGATTGGTGAAGTAGATGTTTTACTATAATGTTTTTTTCGTACCCTTTGTTTTGGGGAAGGTCGTTGTGGAATGATAGTTAATTTATTGGTGTTTTTGTTTGACAGATTCCTCATCTGAGACCCACTGAATATAAGAGGACTAGGCTTTCAAGGAACCGGAGGACCGTGAATCGTGCTTATGGGGGGGTTTTGTCTGGTGGTGCTGTTCGAGAAAGGTATATGACATCTCTCTTCACATGTATATTCAAGTCTTTCCATTATTATCTCTAAAATACACTGAAATCAATTCTCGATCATAATAATTTCATGAATTGGTGTGTGGGGCACTTGTTTTATAAGCTTCGAAATTTCCTTCATGATGTATTTCATTTTTGCTTTGCGTATTTTATTTTTCCTTTCATCATTTATAGAGCGAATCGAATTTTGCAGTACATCCTGATTGTTTTGCAACTATAGAAGACTGACTTAGGAAAAGCTTAAATTTTCGAAGAGAATTTAAATAAACTAAGATTTTACAGTTTATTTCATTAATTATATGTTCTGTTTTTTCATTCATTTTCTTTTTATCCTTCGGTGTTTTTTCCATGAAAAGAATTTCCAAATGTAAACCGTAGTCAAATAAATATAGCCTGGAGGCACCTTCTACTTCAAATACTTAAAATTTAAAAGGTGGATATCAAGATTTCTGTTTAATTTTGGTTTAGGATCATTCGGGCCTTTTTGGTGGAGGAGCAAAAGATTGTCAAGAAGGTTTTGAAAATCCAGAAGGCCAAAGAAAAGCAGGCTGCCAAGAGTTAAGTACCAAAAGGCTTCCGTGTGCTCTGTACGCGAAACAAATTTTCAAATTTTGGATTACAGTTAAATGCAGCGAATGATAAGAGACTGTAACGGCTGTTTACTTGGCGACAATCCGTCTTTTCAATCTTGTTGGTTTCTTATAATTTGTTCCATCCTGTCCCTTTTCTGGTGTTTCTCCAGCAACATGAGTTAGTGATTTCTTTGTGAAAGGAACTGTTAAGGTTTAAAGTTTTCAGTAGTTTCCTATTTGCTTCTCTGTTTGCTTCTCATTCCTTTTAATACTATCTGAAATTTTTGTAGTGATGTTTTTCTTTCCTGTTATAATTTCTTTGAGGGCTTTCATTGCTTCCCAATGTTGGCTGCATCATGATTTTTAATGGCTTGTACATTTCCCTCAAAAAGTAGCAGTTCTAGGATGGGTAAGATTTAGATGTCCCTTGAAAGCAATGGAAAGATTTGTCTGCGTTCATAGTTCTCTGAATATAGGGTTACAAGTGTTCGACATAGATACCAGTTTTGGAGCTTTTTGTGCCAGAACCGGTAGCTGGGACATGACCTGTTTGTACTATAATTTCATTTTCATTGTCATTTAGGTATTGAAGAAGTTTGTACAGTGCAGCAACTTGTAAACACAAGGTTGCAGATTTGCAGTGATCTACACCAGCCATTACAGTTTGACGCTGTAGTGTTGATGCCTTTTAAGATTGTGTCAAAGTTTGGCACTTTATTAAAGGGTGTTGATGCGTCTATATGGTACAATATAATAGATGGTGTAAAACGGTTTTTCTTATATCTACTGCAACCATAAGATATTTGGAATTTGCCTTATATCTACTGGAACCCTTATATAATTGGATTCTGGGAAAGAAGTATCACTAAAGTAACAGGAAATAACAGAGTTGCTTTGTGTTATAGAGGGGCAGAAGAATGAATGGATTGAAGTCTTCATATAGTGAGATAACAAATAATAACAAGGTTTCTTTCAGTGGTTGTGAGTTGGCAACTAGTAAGATGAAACAAAGTTGAGTCTTTTGAAGTATGAAGTTTTCAAACGCTTCCCATTTCTTAGTTCAATGACCCTGTTATAACGTTGATCTCCATAAATGTGAACTAAACCAATTTATTATACTTATTTGAGTGGTATTCTTTAAAAATATGGTGCCTGATTGGATCCTTGTCTTAGTGTTAATTCTGTGCCCATCTAGTTGTGCAAATTGGGCTCTGCCTAACACTTCTTGAAGGGACACATTTTTACCTCTATTTAGGGAAAAGTTTATAAAAAGTTTCAACCTCTTTGCATGAGTAATATGCACTTCATGAGTCGAGTTGGAAAGGTGGTTTCGACACTGAAAAGACCTACAATTGATCATTTTGATCTCATGATGATGAATACCAAAAAAGAATGAATTTTAAGTAATAAAAATAAAACATATTATGTAGTTAATCTATTTTCAAAATTTTTAAATATTTATCGATTTCGATCAAGGCCATTTTATGGAGCTTTAAACTTCAGAATTAGATGTGAAAATGGATTGATAGACCACTTTTAAGTGTTTCCATCGAAACTACATCTTTTAGCGAGATTTTGAGGTGCGCCTTATTCTGATGGTTTAAGGTTGGCACCTTACACAAAACACATCCTTTTATTAAACAATAATAAATAGACATCCAAGATAACCAAAGTATCACATGACAATACACGATGTTTCTCTCTCACTGCTTTGGTCGACTTTCCGATTGCTTCAGCAGCGAAAACCAACTCAAAAGGGTTTATTTTGGGTAATAATCTGCATAAATACCCTTACAACATGAGAGGCCTCCTCATTCTCTATATTCTTTCTACTGATGTTTGGAGAATTCAAGTAGGATCCCTCTCCTTTTCTTAGCAAAGGCCAGTAGCTTGGCTTGATCCGGCAGTGCTTCTTTAACCATCCCAAATTCACAAAAATCAGTTATCCATGAGAACAAAAATGGGGTGCTCTCTTGATCTATCAGCTTTGCTCCTGTTTTGTGTTCGAGTAATTTGAACCATCGGATGCTCGAACCGATGACCAGTTCGAGATAACCGGGTGTTTCACCATTAAAGAAGGGTTTGTTGCTTCTAAAATCTATTTTTAGGCCATTTTCTAATATATTGAGGAACTCCTTGAGCGCTGGTACTTCCTTCTCTTGCTCTTCACCTTGAGTGGAGAAGATGGTCTTGCCGCTGCCTGACATCTGCAGGTGCAATAGAAAACATTTCTTACATGATGAATGTGTGTGTTAGGGGTGAGAATTTAACCGGTTTGGAATCAAAACTCGAATTGTGGACCCTATCCGAATCTGGGTATGGATCTCAGATTTGGATCCGACGGGTGGGCTCCAGATCTAAAATTTGGATTTAGTAATTTGGATCGAAACCAGGTTCATGTGGATCTGATTTGGATCTGACCCAGTTGTTAAAATATTATATAAAATAACTTGTATGTTACATAGTATTTTTTGTTATATATTATATTATAGATATAAACTAATATATAAATTTTTTTTTGGAGCTGATAGGGTTTGTATCCAGTTCCAAATCCCATGTATACTTCTTGGATCTAGATCCAGATCCGAATATTTTGAATCCTTTCGGGTTCAGATCCGAATATTTTGAATCCGTTCGGGTTCAAATCCGAATCCGGATGCCATGTATAGTTTTTGGATTCGAATCCGAATCACAGTGGATCCAGACCCCATCCGACCCATTCTCAGCCCTAGTGTGTGTGTGAGATTAATTGAGCAATGATAACATTGGGTAATGTTTTTTCTGCTATTGCTTGATGAGCCTTGCATTTGCTCTTCGGCATACAGATTTGAAAGTCCACCCCATCTCTCTCTCTCTCTCTCTCTTACCCTTTTGTATTGTGGTATCTCTCTTTGTGGTCCCATGCTTTTATTAATGTTTTTTTAAATGAGTGGATAGATGCACCACTAGGGCTGTTATTAATCAAAGGGTGTGGTTTCTATAAGGCTGCAACCTTAAACAATCCAATTGAGGGGCACCTCCAAATTTTATGGTAACTTGTAATTTTGGTTTAAAAAATTATTAGCGTTACTTGAAAATCTATTTTCATATCTAATTATAAAAGTTTAAACTTAAAAAATGGTTAAACCCAAGTAGATCTATAAACATATGAAAATTTTAAAAATGGACGGTCTAGATAAAGTGTTGCAAGATGTACCATTTCTGGGACTCTAAATATTTTTTTATTTATTTATTCATATTCGTACTTCTCGATGTGACGATGATCAATTAGATTATGTAAATTTTTTCCTTAAATCAAAACAACATATGCAATAGTGAAAATAAGCTAGCTTGAGTTGAATTTTTAACTTCTGATGAAGGGATGGGGTTTCAGAGCAGCCGTTGCATCTATTCAAATGCGGTCATTTGAGATCTAAAACTTCACAGGTCATTAGTCTCAACTCTCAAGTATCTCGTTCGTGAATTTGCAGAAAATAGCCTGAAGTATCATACTCATGAATATGAAGAAAATACAGATTTTGATTTTTAAAATTGTATTCTTTTAGACCTTGTTCTGCAATGCTTTTTGAGCTTCAAAATCATGGATCTAAAATAGAAATGCATCTAGTGTGCATGTTTATCGTACCTTAGTATTGAAGAAATTGGCCCAAAATCGAAGCAGAGCTCTCTCATGAGGATCTGTCGGCATCAATGGCGAATCCAGCTAGGTTAAATCAATGTATTTAAGAATAATGAGGGACTCCGCTAGAGGCTTTCCCTTATGCAAAAGTAACTGGTATCTTCTTGTGAATTGGGTTGAGTTGTAAGAGGAGTGGACTCTTGGTGATCAAGTCTTCTTCTATGTATTCATAGCATATGCCTTTGAGCTTGAGAACCACCTCAATTCTCACACACCAGGAGCTTGCCCACAAACCAATTATCTTTACTTCACTAGAGGTGGCTATGGCCATGGCTTCCTGTCTGAGCTAAAGACTGTTGTTTTTCTTTGTTGGTGGATAACTGAGTAGGGTTCATATTTATAATTTTGGGGGTGATTGAATTTATTAAATTTTTTTGGCTGTTTTTGAAGTATTTGATTCACGTGAATTGAACTATGAGGTGAAGGAGTGCTTGTGTGATAAATATAGAGGAGACTATGAGGTTTACCCTTAGGGAGCAAAACCATAATCTTATTCATTCAGGCAAGAGAGCTAGTTAGGAGGACTTCTTTCATCTAAAACTATGGCTTCGATGTTACAGTCACCAAATGGGTATTTTCGAAAAAATTTGGAGTTTGAGTTTAAAGGTATTTAGATTTATTTGAATTTTGAGTTTAAGAATACTATTGAGTTTTTTAATGCTTAGATCTGATCATCCGAAAATTAGCCCCATCAATTTTTAGGATGTAAATTTTTTTGGTCTTCTTTTTTTAGGTTGGTCGCTCCATCGGGGAGGCTACATCTCTAAAATTTAGGGCTCTAGTCATAATATTGAAGAGGTTACATCCTCAATATTTAGGGTCCTCAGAAATCCAAGGGAGTGAACGGTTGCTGTACTCCTGTATATGTAACCTTTGAGTAGGGCTTTCAATAGGCCGGGCCAGCCGTGGACTTTATAGGGCCAGCCCGAGCCTGGCCTGGCCTGCACCACGCCGACGAGGCTCTGGCCAATGCCGGACCCTAGTTCAAGTCCTCGTGCCAGACCTAGACCCTAGTTTTTATGGCCTGGCTGACTGGGTTGCCTGGCCCATTGTAAACAAAATCCATATCTTTTCAGCAAAATCCTAGTTCTTGTTATGGCGTGTTCACTGTTCCTCTCACTCTTAGTTTGAGTAAATCTCATAGGCCATAAAGCCATAAAGCTAAAGAGACATGAAAGAAAATTATTAAATGATATTTAATTGATAAAGCTTGGATTGCTCAAAATGCTACAACCGACTCTAAGCACCATCATTTCCTATCTCTGCTCTTCCTATTGATAAACTCTCTCTCTACTGATGTTTAGAGGACTCCATTAACATCTCTCTCCTTTTCTTGGTAAAGGCCACGAGCTTAGGTTGATTAGGCAGAGCTTCGTTTGCCACCCCAAGGTCACAAAACTCAGTGAGCCATGAAAACAAAATTGGGGTGTTCTCTTGGTCTATCAGTTTTGCTCGTGATATGCCTTCGAGGATTTTGAGCCTGCCAAAGCTCGGACCCATGACCAATTCAAGGTAACAAGAGGTTTCATCATTAAAGAGGGGTTTCTTATTGCCAAATGTTGGGTGTATGTGTCCATTAAAAGCCATATGAGTGCTTGTAAATAAATTATACAGTGGAACATGAATTTAGTGGGAGTGCGGTTCCGTGTGGACCATATTAAGCAAACGATGTTTGCTGATACTGGACTGTGCTTAACGTACTAGGTCAGTCTAGTTAAAAAAAATCCCATATTGCTTGGGCATAGAGAAACAAACCGATAAGGGTTAGATAAGTCATCCCTTGATGAGGTCGGAGTATGTTCGGAAGAGTGAGCTGAGGGACTGTGTACCTTTGTGTATGATGAAGGCCTTCAGAGACGGGTGCACATTAATAGCCGTTTTCGAGAAAACGAACCACTTTTTAGGGTGAAGCGTATGCATGTGCGAGAGATAACTCCTGATCCCCTATGCACAATTGAGTAATGGATTGTATCAGGTCAAGATGATATTAGTTTCGTCTTCAGGAGGAACCTGAAATCCATAGACTGAGACTACGACCTTTTGCCCATTGGCTAGACTTTGGTGACCTACTAATGATCCCTTGCATGAACTGTAGGTCATGGGCAATCTTGGATCGGTTTGAAAAAACATGTGCAGTTTGAGTCTGCAATTGGAGATGGAGTGCCCCAATATAAGGGAATGGATAGGAGATGACACGGATTTCTCTCTTCTCTTACCCCTTTTTCTCTATGTTTTCAGGCTTGCTCCTTGTTATCCCTTTCCCTCTTACTCCCTCTTCTTACCCATTTCTTACCAGCTGGTCGCACATTTTTGTTTCACAATTCTTCAATGAGACTATGTACCTTTGCTTTTTCTTTTTGTTTCACATTTATTCGATGAGACTATTTACCTTTGCTTTTTCTTTTTGTTTCACATTTGTTCAATGAGATTATGTTACCTTTGCTTTTTCACCTCCAATCATAGTACATGGACCATTTTTCGCCTCAAATCGTTGTACAGTAAACCAACCTTCACACAGTCAGAAATACCTTCACATGACATGCACCACTAATTTTGCTTTTTCGCCTCAAATCGTTGTACAGTAAACCAACCTTCACATGGTCAGAAATGGTAGTAGAGTACCACTAACTTGCACCACTACCCTTACATAATCAAAGAAGGGAAAGGTTTCTATACTTCCCTTTCGCATAGAAGACTTCCCCTACCATCCAGCCTTCCAATTTTGATCAAGAGAGTCATTCACTGTTTGATTTTAGATCCGACGTTTCAAAGTATTTTATTTTTAGTTTTTTTTTTATATAAATTGTATGAATATGAAATTTGGTACATGCATCTTTTCATTGGGGCACACCTATAAAAAATATTAAAAACAAAATTTTGATAAAATATAATGACCAAAATACCCCTTGAAACTTTCAGGGTATTTTTATCATTTTATATTATCGGAAATGTTTGTGTGTATATTTTTCGCTAGTACGAGTTTAATAGAGGATTGGACGAAGGTGTTAAAATAGTTTGTAGAAAGAAATTAAAAATAAAATAGTGTAGAGATGTGACATTATTATTAGAGCAATCTTAGCCCTCCATTCAGAGAGTTGGATAAGGAGAAATATATAAATTTTATGATTTAGGGGAAGCATAGAAAGCTTGTCCATTAAAAAATGAAGCTTTCATATATTTAGTTCCCCTTCTCCCGCTGACTGTTACCCCTTCCCCTCCTACTGGCTCCTCCTCTCCCACCCCTGCTACCATCATAACCAAGGACGACCAGACATTTTTCACCAACTTTGTTGGCTCCCTCTCTGTCTCTTAAGCTTATTCCTCCCCTTCCCACCTCCTTCCCTCCTACTCTCCAACCGTCACCAATTTTCTTTCCTCGGACCGAGGCGTGCTGGAATTATGCCTCATTGTCTCGGTGCAGTTGAGTGTGGCGGGAATTTTCTTTCCTCTCTCGGACCGAGGTGTACTGGAAGTATGCCCTTGCTAGTCATTACCCTCATTGTCTCGGTGCGGTGCGGTGCAGTGCAGTTGAGTGTGGTGGCTTGAAGTATGCCGTGGCGAGCCATTACCCTCATTGTTGCATAGCGAGTTGATAAAGAAAAGATAGCAGAGGTGCATTCGTTCATTCTTCGAGCCTGGCTAGCCATTACCCTCATTGTTGCACAGCGAGTTGAAAAAGAAAAGATATTCTCATTGCATCCAAGGAATCATTCTCCATCTATGTACTGAGTGTAGTCATTTAATCATATCATCTATTAACTGTATTAGATGTCAACCTTAAAATCCAAGTAAGGTTAACCTCCATTTTAGATGTTAACGTTAAAATCCAAGTAAGGTTAACCTCTTGTCGAAAGAGTTAAAAGGACTAGTCAAAATTTACTTATTAAATTATGAAATTTAAAACTAAAAAAATGGTAGAGATTGAATATATCTATAAGCAAATTAAAAGCTTCAGGATGGACGGTCGAGCATATCTACAAACAAATGAAAAGCTTGAGAATGGACAGTCTAAATAACGTATTACAAAATGTACTTTATTTATTTTTTTATAATATTTGCACATCTTGAGGATGAGATGATCAATTAGAGGGGAAATCTTTTTTTGATGGACTTATGAGGCGTGCTTTTTTTCTACCACCTTATATAATTTTTTTCCTTCATTTATTAATTAATTGTACCAAAAAAAATGAGTTTTTTCTGCATTCTGATTTAATATGCTTAATGTACAATCAGCCCTTGTTTTGATTGCAAAGAAATATAGTGTTTTTTGTTGCCATATGTCACAAAACACCTAATGTGGATCCACTCCTCAAGAACCGGACGACCCACTCCTCAACAACGCATCACCAACTGCGAAGACCCAGGAGACCCACGAGAAAAGGAAGGACCAAATACTAAGAAGAAAGAGAGGAGAGAGAAAGTGAATCATACAAGTTGAGATAGAGAGAAACTGGTTTTTTACATAGAGGTGTCCGGCAATGAGAATGCCTGACAGCATTAGAACCACTTAGAAAAAAAAAAACCGTCTCTGCATGGCCGAACAAGAAGGCAACTTGACGGAGGTAATGCTCGTAATTTCAGACAAATAACACAGTAATTAACCACTCCAAAATATTTATGTAGTTTGCTATTTAGTTTATTGTTTTGGACATATCCAATATAATGATTGCATGATATATTGACATTCAATATATTTCAAAAATGGAAAAAGTTTATATAAAGTTGCAACTTTAAAATATAGAATTACATATACACCTAAAAAATCCATAAAAATTTGTTGTTTTAATATTGAAAAACTATCTAATTGATCATCTCGATATCGAGATATATGAATATGAAAAAAAAAAAAAAAAGACGACTTTGAGTCTTAAAAACAGTGCATTTTGCAATACATTATCTAAACTGTCAATTTTCAAGATTTTCATATGTTTATAGGTCTACTTGATTTTAACTATTTTTGGAGTTTAAAATTTTATAATTAAAAATAAAAATAGATTTTAAGATAATCCTCAGAGTTTTTACACCAAAAGTACATCTTATGATAAAATTTGGAGGTACGCCTTAATTAGATTATTTAAGGTTTCAGCCTTATAGAAACCACGCCCTTCAAAAATTTATTACAAATTCAATATCTTTTTGAGATATATTTGATACATGCTACATTTATTTTTGTTGCATAGTAATTTCTTTATGACACCATTTAGTTAACGGACGAGTTTTGAAATTCGAAAAAGAAGTTGAGCTTGGCTACGACTTAGAAGCCATGTAAGCTGTCCCAATATCTAAATTTTTTCTCTTAAAAATAGTAATGAAATGGATACTAAAAATAGATCTAAAAAATCTTCCACTTCTGTTCAAGATAGTAAATGTACATTATAATCCCTAGGGAGTGCCATACACATGCTCTCTCCGTCTTTGAATCAAGAGCCTAGTTTATTTATCCAATTTTAATTCTAGATCAACGGTCATAATTTTAAATTCCTTGATTAATAAATTAAATCTTCTATCATTGAAAAAATCACTTGGCTCTACGAAAGACTAGAAAGAACATCCAAAAATTGATTGTAGACCATCCAATAAAGTTTTAGGAACTCAAAATCTAATTTTATGTAGAAATATTTATATTTCGATTCCAAAACGGTTTTCAAAAGTTAAGATCCAAAAAAACCTCTTTGCTTTTCACCCAAGGGACGATATCATTTTTTGTGGTATCTTACTATGTCATGGATATGTGCGCTTCCGGTGGGAGTATACTTTCTATTTGGGTATATCTCGAGCTAGAAATACTTTTATAATCCCAAAATTTGGGGATGTAAGCTCTCGAGCCTAACCACCAACTTAAAAGAAAAAAAAAAAGAAAAGAAATTCAAATCATGCATTTTTTGTGCTTGAAAAAAATAACGTTCCAAAATTGAAAAATGAAGGTCTAATTTTTGGCTGCAAGATCAACAAAATCCATGCTTTTGTTTTTGACAATACATCATCTAATTCTCACATGGATCCCAAAAATACAAATACTAGAAAAGAGAATCCTACCAAGTATTTCTCTTGCACAAGGGAGTTAATTTTAGCAATAAAAAAGCTAATTTTTTTTTATACATTTTCTCCCTTAGGTAAAACCTAATGAAGGAATAATTTTAGAATGTCTAATTTTTTTAGGAATGTAACCTCTTCAACTCATACATTAACATTTGTAAAAAGAATTTCCAAATTGTTATGAGAAAAAAAATTGTATCAAATTTTAAATGAAGACTGTCTAATTTTTGAAGGTGGGATCCAAGATTAAAAAACTAAAAAATTTAAAATATGTTCCTTAAAAAATAGTCATCTAGCAGTTCTTAGTTGGTTCACAAAATTTTAAATGAAAAAGAAGGAAAAAAAAAAAAAACCTCCCCAAATATGTCTTTTGACTAAGGGTGTATATCTACAGTAGGATCTCACGGGAGCATAGTATAATGCCGTCGCGAAGAAAAATCAAAAAAGAAGTTGGACTTTTGGACCTCATCGCGGGGGCTGAAAAGTCTCTGATTTTTTCCCTTGAAAACTCCCGAATATTTATGTAATTGTAATTCTTTCCTTTTCCATTCGCTGAATTTCTTGCAATTCTCTGTGTCTCTCTCATGGCTTCCTCTGCAACTCTCTTTCTCTCTCTTCCAAGCCCTAGTCCAATTTTGTCAGAGAAAGCCTCTAACCTCTCTGCACCTTTTAATCGTGGGTTGCTCTTGTTTAAATCAACTAACAGAACCCTAGCCATCAGATCAGCTCTAACTTCTCTCGACTCAAAGCAGTTATCCTCTTTAGCGGTAATTCCGTCTTTTTCTTTCGATTATTCTTAGATTTTCTCTACATTTTATTGAAATTTAATTCAGATTCATTGAAAAAGTTCAATTACTGATCCATAAGTTAATTTTATTTCTCTCTTGGATTGGATTTTATGTATTAGATCTAATTTTTTGTCATGTATTCATGTTTTATTCGTTTAATTATCAATCGGATTTTGATTAGCAATCCTTGGAGTAGGTTTTACTGAGATTACGTATGGAGCTGAAATTTTGGGACTAATTATGGAAAAAGAATGAGGATATCGTCTGAATTTCGGTATTTTAGTGCAATTTCTGGGACACATTTGAAGAAAGAAAGTGGATTGAAATTAAGTTTGCAAGACAAGCGTGAAGTTTGGATTTTTTACATGAAAAAGTCTCACGAGTTTAGGCTGCATATGAGAATTTAAGTCCAAATTTTCTTGGAACTTCATCATTTTTCATTTTGTATTTTTAAAAAATTCGCCTCCATTTTTTGACACACTTTAGCTGAGTTCATCGGAATTTGTAGAATTCCTGTGCAGATTTTGACTGAAACTTCTTAGAATCTTGTCTGATTTTTCCATCAATCTCAGTTTGGGATATAGGGGTCATTACTGTAGTTTCAGGTTTTGCGAGATTGAAACTTATTACGCCTGAACTTTGAAACTGAAAAGCAAAAACACAAAAGTTTAAGAAAATGAAATTAACTCTACTGCTTCTATAATGTGATACATGTGATAGGTTGTCTGTCAATTCACCATTTTTCTACCTTATAAATATTTGGATTAAATTTTGTTGTCTCAGAGTATACTTTTTCTCGATAAAATTTTGATGGAATGATTAGTTAGTTACGCCTTTTTTTTTTTAAGTTTTGGGTTTAAATTCACTGTTTTGGATTGCACTTCTTTTGGCTCAATTGTTATAATTGCTAGGGTGTCAAGGAGCCAAGCCAACCCTAGCTTTGGGCATTTTCAAGCTTGGCCTTCATGGTGGAGTACTGGCTTGAGCGAGACTCGAGCCTGAACCACCCAGCTTGAGGTTTGCTTGATTAAGGGAAGGTAATCCTGGGCTTGGCTTGGCTTGATTTGAAAACCTGAACAAATCCATAATCAAGCTTGAGTAAAGAAATAAACTAGTTGAGAACAAGCCCATAAGCAAGGCAATATATAGTAATACCTTTATTATATAATGTAACATCTTAAGGTGAGGTTTCTTTCTGAGGTGGTGCTAATATGATATAATATATATACACTGTTGTATATTAGATACCTAATATTGAACAAGTTCAAGCTGGTCAAGCAAAGTTTATCTAAGCTTGAGCTTGCCTTGTTTAATAAACCTGAGCCCATGGGGTTGGATTTTGGAATGGCTTGTTAAGTGGCTTGAGCCAAAAAGTATTGTTCAAGTTTTTCTCATTACGAGCCTTGCCAAGCCAGCTCATGAGCAGGCTTGGAGTGTTGCGCAAAGCTATATAATAAATCTGCTATTTATATCAATTTGGTCATCTTCATTTTCCTTTGTTTTGTAATGTTATGATTGTAGCCTCATAATGGTTTTCCTTTTGACGAGTCAGACTGGTACTTGGCAATGGAAATATCAAGACAACCCCATCAATGTGTATTTTGAAGAGCATAAGGGAAAGAAACCTGAACCTTCGAAAAGAATTCTTATGCTACCCACTATATCAGATGTTAGTACTGTCGAAGAATGGCGAGCAGTTGCTAGCGATATTGCCAATCGCGATGGTGGGGACAATTGGCATACAACTATTTTGGACTGGCCCGGATTTGGCTATTCTGATAGGCCTTCAATTAATTATACTTCTGAAGTCATGGAGAATTTCTTGGTTGAATTCTTGAAAGCGTCAGACAGTCCTTTGAATGGCTATGGTGAGATATCTTTCATATACCTGTATGTTGATAGTCTAAATTCTTGATTTATCCATGAATGATTACAAGGTCCTTCTGTGTGTTCAGCTATTTAAGGGGCCTATAATTGTTTTCAGCTATTTAAGGAAAACAGAGGCCTTTAGTTATTCCCCCATAAGGTTGGGATTTTTGGGCTTTTCTAAAATAGTTGGGGCGTATTGTAGTCTTCCAAGAAATACCAGAGAATTGTGTCTTAGTCCCCCAGGAGAGATGTTAGGAGAAAATAGAGAAGGTTGACGCATCATCTCTCTCTCATTTCTTATGAATAGGTGAGTAGATCCTCATATTTTTCCAAATGTTTTGAAGAATATTAATTAAAAATGATGCTACAATTTACTACAACCATGGCTTTTCAATTATATACCTCCATAAAATTGAAAGAAATTACGGACAGGCTTACATCCAGCTATTCCCTGCCTCCATATTCATGCTTTTTGAGTTGCCTGTTGATCCAATAGTTAACATATATCATCAAACACGTCTGGTTCATAATGACTAATGATCCACTCACGTGTTTTTAGCTGTCTTCAGTAGATTACTTCCTAAAATTGTTTTTCTTTTTTCGGATTGATAAAATATCTTTTTTTCTTTTTCCAGTCATCATATGAATATTCTCAAACTCTTTAATCATTAATTTCCCTTATGATCACCAGATAATGAAATAGTAATTGTTGCGGGAGGACATGCAGCAACTATAGCCCTTCATGTAGCAAATAAAGGTTTGGTGAAGGCATCAGCAATTGCTGCTGTTGCACCTACTTGGGCTGGTCCTCTTCCTATTGTATTTGGTCGAGATACAAACATGGAATCAAGGTAAGCAAATGACACAGTATTCTAGTTTATATATCATTATAAACTGATGTCTTGAATAAAATTGGTCATTCTAATTATCTGGACAAAGCCAATAAGTTGTGCATGATCCATCTGTCTTATAATTAGATTGTGTACCTCTGTTGGAAGACATATGACTTAGGCTCTCTTGGTGTTTTGATCATTAATTTTTAGTTTAGCTTCATTGTGCTGTACTTGCTCGATTAATTTCTCTTGACATGAAAAATCATTTAAGAAGAATTACTTTGGAACCTTTTCACTCCCTATGATTCTAACCAGTAGACGAACTTCAATGAGATATAAGGAAGAAAATCTCATATTTATATTGCTTGATTATTACAGGTACGGGCTCTTGAGGGGTACACTCAGAACACCTGCTGTGGGTTGGATGATGTATAATATGCTTGTCAGCAATGAGAAGTCCATACAATCTCAGTATGAATCACATGTATATGCTGACCCCGAAAATGTGACTCCATCAATTATCAGTAGCCGATATGCTTTGACGAAGCGAAAAGGCGCCCGTTATGCACCTGCTGCCTTCTTGACAGGTCTCTTAGACCCTGTGAAATCTCGAGAGGAATTTCTTGAGCTGTTCAAGAAATTAGCTGGGAAGATTCCAATTTTGGTTGTATCAACTAAAAGTGCACCAAAGAGATCCAAGGGTGAGATGTCTGCCTTAAATGGAGTTGAAGGGGTTACAAAGTTTGTTGAAGTTCCTGGCGCCCTTCTCCCTCAAGAGGAATACCCAGCAATTGTTGCCGATGAGTTGTACAAGTTCTTGCAAGAGCAATTTGCACTAGTGGGATAGAAGCTTTTGTAGAGGTTTTTGCAGGTAGTTCCCAATTGACTAATGGGAAGGAATTTTTTGTCATCTTCATTGTTGTTATCATCCTTGTCGATGTTTTCATCATTATTGTTGTCATCATCACCATTATGGAGTTATGCAAATACACGGCACCCAAAATCATGAGTGTAAAATTATAATGTTGAAACCTTTTTGTTTGGTAAATTATGATGCTAAGGATGTGTGCTATTACTGGTGTAGTATATTACCAATTCATTGTTCTTTATATATGTAAAGCAGTTCATTGTGAAAATCTTCCCAAAACTATAAATTACATAATAATTGGAAAATATGTCAAACTCACATTTGTGGGTGATGAACTGTGTGGATTTTGCACAATATTTAACAGACCTGTAATGTTTGTTTGAATGGTTCAATCAAATGTATCCAAATGTGGACTCTTATTTGAATCAAGTGCATTTGTGTTGATTTTAATTGGACTCTCTGATTGGTTCTGTTAGTTCCCTTAGGAGGGCTGAAATGATCAGAAAAAAATTAACATTGGATCAAGTCTCTCTTGTCTTTTTCTCTTCTTCTAATGAAATATTATCTTTTATATTAGTTAGTCTTCTTTTTTAAATTTCTTCTGTTATCCTAGTGATTTCAATTCGTTGTTTTCTTTGAGTGCAAGTGGGCATATCTTCCCCTTCTTCTTATTTCTTTTACTCTATCTCTGGATTCACATGATGGACGGCATGAATGGCCACCCATCATCTGTTCTTTACAAGATGTGCAAGAATAAGAGGAAAAGGAGAAAAAAATGCAGAGAAACAATGTTGATTCCAACTCAACCTAGAACTCAGAACCTCCACTCACATTCAGCCTTTTTTAGTGTAACCTTCAACCAACCTAGAATTATGACCAAACATGACTGCAGTGAGTTACAGATCGTTTTCATGTCACAAGCTTCATTCTCATTTACTATTAAATCATTTGAAATGTATTTTTTTTTTTTATTAAAATCCTTTCTAATGTTGAGCAAAAATGTTCTTATATAACAAGATCTGATATACATGAAGAACATTATATAGATAGAGAACACTAATTAGTGACCACTTATGTGCCACATACAATGTCTTAGTTTTCTTCTTTGTTTTTGTCGTTGTCATTGTCATCTTTATTTGGTCCTTCCCCTTGAAGAGATATGACAGTCTCAAAGGCACCCACTAAAGCCTTCACCTTGCTCTTCCTCTTCTCCACAAGCTTACTTGCTGTCTCTTCTATCACCTCATTAAATACCAAAGCATCCTTCTTTCCCTGAATGCTACCTTTGTTAAGCACCACTTCTTTTCCACGCTGATCAGCTCCATCACCATTCTTGGCTGGGACCTCTCGCTTCTTATACCTTCTTCTCCCTAAATTCTTGTTGATTTCCTCATTTCCAATCGTTCGGCCTCTCCGAAATCTTAGTTTGCGGGGCTTGTCATCAGAAGATTCTGGCACAACCACTGTTCCCCTCTGAAAGCATGGCTTTCTAGAAAAACAACCTTCTTCCCCTCCATCAATTCTTCTCTCTATACCTTCATTTTTCTTTCTCTCACTCCCATTCTCTTCCTCCTCATAAGAATCATCAGTATAATCATCCTCCTCATACTCGGCATCATCACTGTCCTCATCTTCATCATCAACATCATCATCAACAGAAACTGCATTAGCAGCATCAATGGGGGCATCATGCTCTTTGTCCTCAGCATCACTATGATCAGCGCCAGT
This sequence comes from Amborella trichopoda, assembly GCF_054954075.1. NCBI lineage: Eukaryota > Viridiplantae > Streptophyta > Magnoliopsida > Amborellales > Amborellaceae > Amborella > Amborella trichopoda. The sequence goes on from NC_142339.1 coordinate 58,449,231, forward strand.
CTTTTGGGTTTGTATTCCTTCTTGTTCTTCTGAGAGAGGATCCTTAATGGTGTAAGTCTCTGGGCTTTCTTGCTCTGGAGTTTTGGGTTCGCAATCAATGGGCAGGATGGTATCGCCATCTCCATCCACATTGCACCTTTCACCATCATCATGGCCATGATCCTCATTACCATGATTCCCATCATGGTCCTCTACAACTTCTATTACTTTTACAATGTCATCCTCTGGCTCAATTGAGTTGGTGGTCTTTGCCTCATCCTCCACCTTACATGCACTCTCGACTGTACTAGAGCTCAAATTTGTGGCACTTTCTCTCCCTTCCTTTTCTACTCTCTTTACTGGTTTGCTGCTATTGCCACTCTTTGGTGATTGCAATGGAAATTTGGTGGTAACCGGTTTTGCAAAAGCTGCAGTGTTGCTAGAAGGAGAAGTAGTCTTGGTCTTGGTGGCAGGTCGGTCCCTCGAGCATTCAGACTTGCAAGTTTTTGTGAAGAGGGATGGGGATGGGGATGGGGATGGGCTTTTGAGAGGAAGTTTTCTAGAGAGAGAAGGCTTCTTCTTCTCCTTTGCTTCACTTTCTTGCTTTCTTCCATACTTGCAGTAATCATGGCATGAACTTGTGGACGATTTTAGATACCGAGAAATGCTCTTCTCTGAAATTATCTCGCTTTCTAATAAGCCTCTAAGTGAAGGAATTCGTCTCCTTCTTGGGGGAGCGTCGCTTTTATGCGGAGTGGATGGCGAAGAAATGCTCTTTTCTTTGCTTTGTGCAGCCATGCTTATACCTCAAGCTCGTTACTTCCAACCAACAATAACAGAATTGTTTTAGATCACATGACAATTATTAGGGAAAAAAATGCAAGGGAAGTATATTATATGGTTTATGATACACCATGGGGACATTAACTGGTTGGTTCTTCATGATGGATGGCAGATATTAAACATACGTGGTTTAGTGTTCCACATTAGGTCCTGTGGTTGGTTAGTCCTCTTTATTGTTTGTTGTTGGGAATGGACGGCGGATGCCCCTGTGGTGTACCATATACCGTCTCTATCACCATTGTATTTGTACTTTTCCCTTTCAGTGATCCGTTGAACTCTCTCTCTCTCTCTCTCAACCTTCTATTCATTCCTTTCCATTCTGGGAAAAAGTGCATTCTATTTCAGTTTTTCCATTGTTTTGAGCTGTTCCTTTTCCCTTGAATTATACTATACCTGAATGGTGTATGGTATACGGTACACCATAGGAGCATCCACTGTCCATCTGATGATGCCCAGTGGATATTAATCATATTCAGCCAATATCTGTTACTGTGAACTACAGTTAATCTCCACCATCCATCACCATGGATGAATGTCATGATTTCCCTTCTTTCCTCTTTTATTTTCCTGGCATTGTTTTCGTTTATTTACTTATTGCATTTGAAAGGTTCCACAATTTACTTCGTATTTTCTATTTCTTGATTCTATTTATTTATCTTTTTTTCCCTTAACCCCTTTTGCTCCTTATGGAACTTTTATTTTATTTTTTTATTTTACATATTCAAGCTATATCATTTTGGTTCTTGTATTTGTTTCACTATTTATTATTATTTTTTTTTGTCCCTAAACATTTGGACCCTACATTTGTAAAAAAGAAATCAAATTCGATAAGAAAGAAACAATTAGGCTAGATAAAGGTCTCATTTTCCTCAAAAACATTTCATTGTTGTTTTGAAAATAATTTCACCTAAACATAGAAAATAGATAGAAGTTATGTTACAAGAGAATTCAGAATTCACACCAATATCTGTTCCCCCTCTTTGATATATAAAGTACTGTGCTTTATCTTTGTCTCAAATTTTTTCCTTTTTAATTACTAAAAGCTTTATATAAGGGCCTGAGAATATGGAATAAGTGAAGTGCCTATTTTCTAAGATCCTTAAACAATGGAGAAAATACCTAAGAAAGAAAAGGCTATGCAGTTTGATTCTGTTTTTTGGGACAAACTTCAAGGATTTGAACCCTCCACTTCCTCTTTTTTTTTTTTTCTCTAAATTCTTCAAATATAAATTTGAAGAGGATGGAAGAAACCTATAGGTCTCCAATGCCGGTGGTTATCTTCATAGCTTTTTCAAGTCCAATCAATATCTAATAAAAATATTACATTCTCAATAAACAATTATATCAAGTTGCTCATTATTTTAGTTGTTTATTGTGAACATATATATCCCAAGAATTTATACATTTTTAATCAGTGGAACCATCTGTATTTTTGTGATAAATCCAAACCCTTCGCGTTCAATGTGGGTTGTTTTCTTTAATTGCTGACTCAGTATTTCGTTATTTTGAACAGCCTATGGGACATTTTTTTTTTTTATAATGTTACCCAGCCTATGGGACATTAACAGAACCAAAAAGATTTTAACTGATTTTGTCAACAAAGAATCTGTTTTAACTGCCTGATTAGCATATCAGAACTACAAAAGAGAGATAGAGAGAGTATCAATAGCGGTGAAAACAACTACCCGAACTGAATCCGGGTCTCGTTGCCACTGCTTCCGGTGGATCAAGTACCAACCTGGGTTTAGCCCCAGCTCCGACTCATCCGGGTCAGGCAATTGTGTCCAGGTCCAATGGACTGGGACCTAGCTGAGCTCTGGTCCCAATCAACCACAACCCAATTCAAACCTGACCCGTTTGCAGCCCTACGCACCACAGAGAGAGAGAGAGAGAGAGAGAGAGAGAGAGAGCATACCAGAACCACAAGTCACAGAAGCCCCCACTCCCAAGAATTAGAGGGCCATCATGAATTGAATGAGACGAGAAAGTTACTACCAGTTACAGGGGTCTGGGAAATATAATCTAGAGAGAGAGAATGTAAAGTTTCTGCCACCAAAAACGCGTTGAACATTTGGATGGGTTTTGGTTTGTTTTTTTTGGAAAGATTTTAAGGTGGAAGAAGCCAAATTATAGGGCGAGTGGCCCAAGATTTTAGGGCGGGTATGAAACCGTTTAAATTTTCAAACCAACATTACAATGGTGGGTATGAGACCAGGTCAGCATTTAAAAACCACCTTTCTACAGTTGTAGCATTGAATCCCAACCATACATAAAAAACCCACTAGTTGACAATCCTCAATGCCACCCATATGGTTTGAGATCCTAAAATCCCTGCCACCCATGATGGTTTGAGAGCCTCTCACTAGCAATTTTTTTTTAATTTAATTGGGGTTGTAGAATTTTCTCTCTCTAGTTGTAAAGTGCGAAAATGGGGCGAAAAAGCGTGTTGTTTTGTTTGGTTTTTGAGGACAGGAAAAGTTTGAGATTCAAGGATTTGTGAATATGAGATTGGGATGGACGGTCCGGATTGTTTTACTTGGGACTTGGCAGTTTGTCGAAATGAATTTTCGGTTTTTGCCTTTAGCTGGCTGGAAGAGAGAGAGGGTGCTATATCAATTATAGTAGAGAGAGAGAAGAGAGAGAGGGTGCTATGATCAATTATAGTGGATAAACCTGCTCTGATTGCCAAATTCGGGTTATAAGAGGTTCTAGGGAGAGAGAGTTTGGGAGTGTAACTTTTTTTTTTCCTGCCTTTTAATGTCAATTATGAAAAAAAAGAGGAAAAAGTTCATACAAGATGTCAACCATATATTATAGAAATAAGGCACAATCTTATGTATGATGTTAGCCTTCTACTGTTGAAGTAATGCACACCTTAAAAACTCATCGGAAAAGTTGTTTTTATGTTGAAAAATCCTCTAATTGATCTTCTAAACTCCAAAACTTATGAAAATGATAATTTTTTTTTTTTGAGTCTGGGAATATCTTGTAATGCATTATGTAGATTGTCTATTTTCATAAGTATTTACATTATTTTTGAAACTTTAAATATCTTAATTAGGGATGAGAGATGAAAATGTATTTTTTGGGTATCACGTGGATCTTTGGCACAAACTACATCTTTAACTACTATTTCAAGTTGAGCCCTATTTGATTGTTTAAGGCTTCAACCTTATACAAACCACACCCATGAGGAAAATATGCTAGTTATGATTGAGAATCACCAAATCAACTGAGACTCATCTGAGTAAACCTCGGAATCGGTGTCCTTTAAGGCCTCTGAAGCGGGGAATCACTACGAGTTGAACTAAACTGGCCCGTTCAATGTATTGCACGACCAGTTTTTGTATGGAATTCAGGTGATTCCTAAATCTGAGGTGTCTCAGGAATTGCTCGAGTCCAACAATTCACCCATTTCTTGGGATTTTTTAGTCCAAGGTGCTTATTTCTTTTTTTTTTTTAGGGCTATTTAGCCCCAGATATGATCGGCATTTCTTGATGATTATTTGAATCTATGATAGATTTTGGAATCAAATAGTTATTTTCTTGGAACTAAAAGAATCCGAAATTTGAGCTTTTATATTGAAAGTTAACTTGGCAAGCTTTGGATTTTTCTGATCAATTTTAGTCCAAACCCAATAATCTTTGGAGATTTGATTTTTCAGAGTCCTATGGTTGATCAACGATAGATATGTACTCATAATTTGTTTGATTTGCATAGATTTGATCTATGATAAATTTTTTAAAAATTCATTAAACTACATGTACACCCATCTTAAATAATCGGGATAAGATTTGAACGATGATAATAATGATTAAAATACGAGTCAATTCTTTTTCAGAAACCAACGTTGTTTGATTTTTGGGAATTTTATCTATATTTTTCCTTCTTTTTTTTGTTAATAAGGAATATCTAAACTTGGCAAGCCAACCTAGGACTCACCATTGTGACTCACTCGGAGCCAAGCTTGACATCGAAGATGAGTCTAGGTGCATTGCTGCTAGGTATATTGTGTTTAGGAGCTATATCTGTAGAAACGAAAAGTAATCCGTGAAAACAAGAAAGAAGAAAGAAACAAAAAGAAAAGAAACAACTAACCACAATGTAAATATATATGTGGTTCGTCAACGTGCCTACGTCCACGGGAGATGAGAGCTTCTTTACTGGTAATAGAGAATAGAGTTACAATAACTCTATTCCTCACGCCTCTCTATTCTCTCTGATTACAAAGAGATCTGCATTTTTTTCCCTTGACCTTAAAAAAAACCCATCACAATAATATATATCGAGTCCCAGATAGATGGTACAAATTATCGAAATACCCCATGTACAGATATATATCGAATCCCTTGTACGGATATCCGAAATTTTTCTCGAGGACTGGCGCCCCCGAACCCTTGTAAGGGTCAAGTTAACCAAAGTCTACCTACCTAGATACTCCTCTGGGCCTCAAACCTTTCGAGCTTTCAACAGCCATCCGAGTTATCCTTTTAACTCCACCTTGGCAGATCTATTTTCTCATAATACAAGACATCAATTATCGATAAATCTCCATTTTGGCTTGAATTTTGTCGAGCGGCCATAAAGATATCTTCATCCTCGTATCTATGGAGGTACGTGACTGCACTCCCACCTACTATGGGGTGCTTCCCTCACTCTCAACAATGAGTGACATTAAGCAAGTCCAAGCAAAGCTTGAACTTCTCTGTAGTGACCAGCTTTGTAAGTATATTTGCAGGGTTCTCATTCGTATGAATTTTCTTCAAGTAAATGATTCCTTCTAACACAAGCTCCTTGATCTTGTGATATCTCAAATCGATGTATTTTGTCCTTGTATGAAACACTTGATTCTTTGTAAGATTTATGGCACTCTGACTATCACAATGCAGTACAGTATCTTCTTGCCTCACCCTCAACTCACGAGCCAAACCAGTCGACCAGATTGCCTCCTTTGCAGGCTCAACTACTGCCATGTACTTTGCTTCTGTCGTAGACAAGGCAATCGTGGGTTGAAGCATTGCCGTTCATGAAATAAGTCCACCCGCTAGGGTGAATACATACCCTATAGTAGACCTTCGCTTGTCTAAATCACCGGCATAGTTGGAATCGACATATCCCTCCAGTTTTGTATAGCATCTCTTCCTGTTGAACATAATTCTGAGATCTAGTGTTCCACTCAGATATCTGAAAATCCACTTGATTGCATTCCAATGCTCCCTGCTAGTATTACTCATGTATCGACTAACAACACTGATAACATGAGATAAATTCGGCTTGTTACAAACCATAGCATGTATGAGGCTTCCGACTGCGCTAGCATAGGGCACCAGAGATATCTGCTCTATCTCCTCATCCGTAGTGGGACACTGCCATTCAGATAACTTGAAATGACTTGCCAATAGAGTACTAACTGACTTGGTATTTTCCATGTTGAAACGCTCTAGCACCTTTTCAACATACCTTTTCTAAGTTTTCTAACGTTTACCTGCACTTCTATCTCTATGAATCTCCATACTAAGGATCCTATTAGCAGCCCCTAGATTCTTCATATCAAACTCGGAACTTAACATATACTTGAGAGATGTTATGTCATATGCATTCTTGACAGCGATGAGCATGTCATCAACATAACACATCAAGAGAATAAGAGAATTATCACTAAGAACTTTAAAATAAACACAACAATCATACTCACTTCTTGAATAGCCAATCCGCATTATGAAAGAGTCAAAGCGCTTGTACCATTGCCTAAGAGATTGCTTACGACCATAAAACGATCTCTTGAGCAAGCAAACTTGATCTTCTTTTCTATGCACCTTGAAGCCTTCAGGTTGCTCCATAAAGATTTGTTCCTCAAGATCACCATGAAGAAACGATGTCTTCATATCAATTTGTTCTAGCTCCAAATCAAACATGGCTACTAAAGCAAGTAATAACCTTATTGAAGTGTGTTTGATAACCGGAGAGAATATTTTTATTACAGTCTACTCCCTCCTTATGATTGTAGCCCTTTGCTACAAGCCTAACATTGAATCTCTCACATCCCTTTTCTGTTGCTGCCTATTTCTTTCGAAATATCCACTTGCCCCCAATCACTTTCCTTCCCTTGGGCATCTTGACAAGTTTCCAAGTCTTGTTCTTTCTAGAGACTCCATCTCCTCCATCATGGCTGTCATTCATTTATCATTCTGTGCATCACTTAGAGCATCTTCGATAAAGTCGATTTCCCCAGTACCAACTGTTAGAGTAAAAACTACCATGTCCTTAAAACCGTATCTCATAGGGGCTTTGTGAACATGTTTTTTTCTGCCTTTTCCCCGATTGTAGGGTTCACCATGTGGTTACTGCTGTTCTGGTATGTAGCTAGATGATTCTTCATTTTCTGGTATTTCAGACTTTTTTAGCTCCACCTAGACTGTCGATCTTTCTCCATCACTTTTATCTACTTGTACTATGTCATCTTGCATGTTGATTGACTTCACCATGTGAGATTCATCAAACACATCCTTGCTAAACACAACTTTATGTGAAGTAGGATCCCAAAGCTTGAACCTCTTCACTCCTTTATCAAAACTGAGAAATATGCACTGCTTACACTTAGAGTCTAATTTAGAACGTTACCCACTCTGCACATGGACATAGTGTCACACCCCGAGATGTGACAGACAAAACATATATACATCTATTGATAGGACAAATTTACAGTGGCGAGGTCTTACAAAGTAACAAAAAAAAAGTTTAAGCAAAACTACAATATCTTCCCAAAGTTGATCTTGACGAGGACACAAATGAAACCGCAGTTATCCTGAAAAATGTTTACCATAGTTTGATGAGTTTGGCTACTCAGTAAGTGATCATCATAATTCTAAAAATAATCATCGTTGAAAGATATCAATATTTTTCAAAATGAGATCTATTAACAGAAATGCATCAACAGTTTCACTTTCAATAAATGCATAATTAAGTATAATCCGAATAATTGAAATGCACATAACACTTTAACGCGTCAATGCATAATTCAAAAGATTTCACAAAATACCCTACTGGCGTCCCAAGTAGGTCACCTATATACCCCATCAGCGTCCTGATAGGTCCACTTAATCCCTATCGGCGTCCCAGATAGGTCCACTTAATCCCTGCAGGGCCACTTATACCTCACCGGCGTACCGGATGAGTCCACTTAATCCCTACCGGCGTCCCAGATAGGTCCACTTATACCTCACCGGCGAACCGGATGAGTCCACTTGCATACTTAAATTATTTCTAAATCTCTTTAAACATTCGAAAGCAGCAAATATCATGTACTCAACATATCACTGAAATCACTAATATGAATTTCACTAAAACCATTAATAATGGTCACTTTCAATAACATTTCAAAATAACCAATCAAATATTTTGGGCTCAAATTTAGAAAGGTAGCAGTTTGTAAAGGTATTCTAGCATAATTGCCAATTTAATATGTATAGAAAAACTCTTATAAAAATTCAAGAATACGGAATTATCACAATTTATGGAATATCAATTCACAAATAAACATTTCACAACAATACTATAATCAATTGCAAAAATGTCAATTTTTAAATAATAAGGCAGTCATTTGCACATGAATTTTACAATGTCTAAATATTCAAAACAGTAGAAAGAAAATATCACAATTTTACTAAAAGCAGAAATATCACATTTATTTCTAACAATAGACAAGAAAAATAAATAAATTTATTTTTCTAATTTACAGCATTCAAAATTTCTAACATAGATAAAATATCACAATTTTTATTAAAAAGATTATTTTTCAAGATAATGAGGTCACGTGCGCATAAAATTTATCGCGCCTAAAATTCATGATAATAAGCAGAAATAATTATTTCATTTTATTTTTAAAAAGAATGGATTATTTTTCGAGACAATGAGGTCCACTTACACACAAAACTGATAAAATAAAGATCCTAGACGGAAATATTACTATTTATTAAAAATAGACTATTTTTCAGAAAGACGATGTCACTTACCCACAATTACTTGAGAGGGAGCTTCCGATAAAAAAATTTCGGTTCGAGAGAGAAGTTCACTGTGTTTCGACCAGAGAGAGATCTCAAAATTTTGTTTTAGGGTGGGAGTGCTCACATCCCCTATTTAAATTCTTATAACGTATTATTATATTGTTTTATTACGCTCTACCTCATAACTGAGGTGTCGTGTTAAAAGCAGACTTTTATCATACGAAAACCAGGTCCGCTAAAGGACGCTGCCAGCTGCAAGCAGCAGGAGGCAAAAGCGGGCAAAGGAAAAGAAGTAAAGGCAAAGCAAAAGTTAATCCAAAGCAAAAGTTTTTGAAAACAGTGATGGTCCTCAAGGACCATCATACTCAAACAGAACATCACCTATTTATAAGCATATTTTCTCCTTTTTTTTTTTTTTTTTTTTGAAATTTTAGTGTTGTTACACATAGGTTGGACATCCAAAGATCCTCAGCATAGAGAAATCTATCGGCTTTTTTGTCCACATCTCCTCTGGAATTTTTCAATCAATCGCTGTAGATGGTGACCTATTAACGATGAAATAGGCCATGTTAACTACTTTTGCCCAAAACCTTTTCTTCAAATATGCATGCAATCTCATACTACGAGCTCTTTCCAAAAGAGTTATGTTCATCCTCTCAGCCACACCATTTTGTTGAGGAGTTTTTGGCGTGGTAAAGTGACGTACAATTCCCTATTCTTTAGGGAATTTTTGAAATTCTCTAGACTTATACTTCTTTCTATTATCTGATCTCAAGCATTTCAGTTTTTTTCTTGTCTTTCTTTCTACCTTTGTTTTCCATTATTTAAATTTCGTGAATGCTTCACTTTTGTGTTTTATGAAGTAGACCCAGATATTTCTTGAGTAATTGTCAATGAAAATAATGAAGTATTCTACCCCACCTTTGGATTTGGTTGGTGAAGGCCCCCATACATCAGGGTGTATATAGTCTAGTATATTCTTGCTCGTATGAACTACAATTATGAATCTAATCTTACACTGTTTGTCGAAAACACAGTACTTACAGAAATCCAGTTCATAGGATATGACACCCTTCAGCAATTTTCTTTTAAGAAGTTCTATCATACCTCGTTCACTCATATGCCTTAAATGCATATGCCACAATTTTGTGTCATCTGTACCGGACTCTACATCTGTGATTACATAATCTCCACTTGTAATTGTATTCCTTATCAACATGTATAGGTTCCCAACTATCTGACCCATCATGACAACCATAGATCCCTTACTAACCTTAATGACTCCACCTGTTGCTGTATACTTGCAACCATTCGAGTCAAGGGCCCCCAAGGATATTAAATTTTTCTTTAATTGTGGGACATGCCTCACATCTGATAAGATTCGTACTATCCCATCAAACATCTTGATTTTGATAGTTCATATTCCAATGGTCTTGCATACTGCCTCATTCTATTTGGGCACATATGAAAAGAACATCCAGAATCTAAAATCCAAGAATTAGTAAATTGATTCTTACCTGAAGATATAAAGAGAAGATCATCATCATCTCCGTCAGAGCTATCAGCCACGCTAGCTTCATCAGATGCTTTTCCTGTTTTTATCCTCTTTATATCATCTTTTCTTTTCATGCAGTCTTTCTTCATATGACATTCCTTTTTGTAGTAATAGTAAATAAACTTCCCCTTCCCTTTCGAGTTTGACCGACTTCTGCTTTCAGACCTCATTTGATTTAATTTGCCCATTTCATGACTCTTTTTGAGTTTTCTAAAGAAACATTCTCCTTGAGATTTAATACTTCTCGTCTTCTTTCTTGTCTCATTTGACATAAGAGTAGCAGTGACTTCGTCCGTTTCAAGAGTCTCATTACCGTACAGTAGAATCGTAACCAGGTGATCGTATGATCTTAGAAACGAAGCTAACAGAAGTAGGGCCTTGTCTTCATCCTCAATTTCGACCTCAAGGCTTGCTAACTGGCTTTATGATATGGTTGAACTCACTGAGATGTTCAAGCAGATCCGTACCTTCTTCCATCTGAAGAGAATACAACTGCTTCATCAAGAACAACTTGTTCATCAGAGATTTCGTCATGTAGATACTTTCGAGTTTTGTTTAAACCTTCGGAGCAGTTTCGAGGTCCACCACATAGCATAAAGTGTCATCTGATAGATTCAGATGAATCGTGCTTACCGCATTTTCCTCCATCTCTTGCCATTCTTCATTATCTATCTTTGCTGGTTTCTTCGATTTCCCTAGTAAAGCCTTAAGCCAGACCTTGCTGTATCAGAATATCCTTCATCCTTCGTCGCCAAAGCGTGAAGTTTATCTTTCCATTGAACCTTTCAATGTCATACTTGACGCTTGAGCCCTTTTCGGTCATCGTGGTAGCAAACCCCAGAACGCAGAATAACCTGGTAAGCTTTGATACCCATTTGTAGAGATTAAAAGCAATCCACGAAAACAAAAAAGAAGAAACAAACACAAAAAAAAGAAACAACCAACCACAACGTAAAAATATACGTGGTTCGACAACGTGCCTACGTCCACGGGAGATGAGAGCTTCTTTACTGGCAATGGAGAATAGAATTACAATAGCTATCTTCCTCATGCCTCTCTGTTCTCTTTGATTACAAAGAGATCTTTGTTTTTTTCCCTGTAAAAACCCCCTTCGCAACAATATATATCGAGTCCCAAATAGATTATACAAATTACCGACATACCCCATGTATAGATATATATCAAATCCCATATACGGATATCTGAATTTTTTCTCAGGGGCTACCGCCCCCGAATCCCCATAGGGGCCGAGTCAACCGAGTCTACCTGGTTGGATACTCCTCCAGGCCTCAAGCCCTTCGGGCTTTTAGCGGCCCTTCGGAGTCGTCCTATTGACTTGCCTCCCAAAGTATTACTTCTCTATGTTCCTCGCTTGTTTGTTGAACCAATCATTCTCTCTATGTATCCGACTTCTTTGGTCAAAGAGTATTTCCAAAGAAAGTATAATTTCTTTCTCTAGCTTAGTTAGGTTAATTTCAGAGGAGAAATTGCACTTGCAGCATTATAAGTTCTCACTCTAAGCAAAGTAAGAAATGATCGGTGTTTGCAAAATGGGCATTGGGTAATTAACTGAAGCAAATTTGCAAATCAAATTGTAAGCAAACTTGGTATTGGGTATTGAACGGAAGGCTCTACAAGCAATTTTATTTATTTGTACACGGTTGGGGTTTCATGATCCTCGAGCAGTGAACCAAACAAATTTTTTTTTTTGCATGGGTTGGGTTTTCACGATCCTGGAGCAGTGAACTAAAAGGCATACAAATTCAAAGCTCTTGACAAGGGCTATGAATTAAAATAGCTGAAATATCTCGGTGGCGGTAGAGCACGGATATGGGGTTGGGGAGAAAGTGAAATGAAATTTCTAGAACGAATATGAGACGTCAATACGGAGCAAAGAGGCTGTAACAACTTGGAACGAATCTGAATCCTGAAACGAATTTGAGGTCTCAATGCGGAGCAAAGAGGCTACAACAACTTAATGCGGAGCAAAGAGGCTACAACCTGGAACGAATTTGAGGCCACGATGCGGAGTAAAGAGACTACAATCGATACAACCTGGAACGAATTTGAGGCCTCAATGCGGAGCAAAGAGGCTACAACAATGTTCATTTCCACACACACTCACACACAAATATTTCAATTTAGGATCCTCTCACTTGCAGAAATAAGACTTCAAAATAGCAGGATTCCATGTTAGGTCATTTGTATAGTTAGCTAGAAGCGAAATAGATTAATGAAACCATAAATTGAGTGTAAGAAATAAAACAAAACAATAAAATCACAATTGTCTACAATCTCGACAAGTAGAAACACATTACCTTAGTGAACACTACAATTTTGGGTTACAAGAGATATCTCTCTTTACAAACATTAGTAAAAACCTCACCAATCTTCCATTCCAAACCCGCTCTGCTGATCAAGCATTACTATCGATCAATCTCATTGTTTCCGCTACTACCAAATAGATAGCCTTGAGAGCATCTGAGAGGCTTTTTTTATCTAGAAGTGATAGTTTAACCAACTCAAAACCCCATCAGAATACTACCTCTCTTTAAGAGGTAATGTCTTTCTCTCTCTCTTGAAGACCCATCTATTTCTTGGAGATCTCTTCTCATGACCCTAAAGGGTTGAGTATTATGCCTTATTGACAACCTTATATAGAGGTCAGTAGAGTTTCTTACTTGCTCCTCAAGAAACCTTTATTTCTTTTTATACCATATTAATATTCTGAAGAAGACATAAGTGTGGTGATTTGGCTATCACCAAACTTAACGATCTTTACCATGATAGCAAAACTCATCATAATTGCCTTGCCAACTTTATTGGATGTATTTCTCGTTTTCTTCTCTCTTGTCTCTAAGGTAAAATTTTTATAAATACTTTGGCCCCATATTTCTCTACTTCAAATATTATATCTATTTAATTTCACCATTTATCTTTTTATTCAGTGGAAATGCAAACATCATAATTGTAAACACCTCGCGTTCTGACACCAATTGTAACCCTTTGCTTGCAGAACTTGAAATCCTAAATACGGGAATCCCACCTAAGATGGTATACATAGTTGGATAGAAGCGAAGAAAATGAATGCAATCATAAATTGAGTGTGAGAAATAACTAAAAAAAAAAAACGAAATCACACTACAACAATACACTATTTACGTGCTTCACCCCGTAGAGTGATGTCCACGGCCTCGATAAGTAGAGATCCATTATCTCAATGAAAATTATAATTTTAGATTATAAGAGATATACCTTTCTTTAAACATTGGCAAAAGCCTCATCAATTTTTTCTTATATATCCACCCACGCAACTGTGCAACCACGTCGATTAACCTTATCTTTCTCACCGCTACACTACTATAAAAAATAGAACTTTGAGAGCATTTGAGAAACTTTATCTCTCAAAAAGTAAAAGTTTAACCCAAAACCTTATGGGAATACCGCTTCTCTTGGAGGTTGAGTCTCTCTCTTGGAGATCCATTTCTTTCTTGGAGATCTTTTCTCATAACCCCTATTGGGTGCCCAAAAGTGTGAGTACTAACTAGGGTTTCTTTCTTGCTCCACGAGAAATTCTTTTTCTACATGGAATGTATATAATGAGACAATTTACTTTTGGTGTAAGGTGGTTACAATAAATCTTGACCATTGGATGTGAAATTGGGTGGCTATATTTATTTTATTGACCAAGCTCAAAGTTCAAAATAATTTTTCTTGAACTTCGTGACACACCCAGGCTATCAGATTTCACATCGGATGATTGTACGTAATTGTGACCTCCCTATTCCAAAGGTAATGGTCTCATCCTTTTCTAAAACCCCTATTGTGTGCCGAAAAGTGTAAGTATCATGATTCTTTGACTTCGTTACATAAAAATCACTGGGTTTTCTTTGTTGCTTCCCAAAATAACTCTATTTTTTTTAACCATATTACCCTTGATATTTTGAGGAAAATATAAGTGTGATCAAACCTAATTTTCAAACTATTAAAAGGGGTCAGCATTTGATAGAGAGAGAGAGAGAGAGAGGAAGGTGTGTCCGAACCTGTAAAAGTCGTTTGGGGAAAAAGGCATATCAAAAGTAAAGGCACATTAGCTAAACTTGGATTCGATATCCAGTGCAAAGACAAATGGAGAAAAGCGTTGAGCACTGAGGGCCTGTTTGGGTTCAACTCCCTTCTCTAATGCAAAGACAAATGGAAGGAAATGGAGAAAAGGGTTTAGGTTTGTGTTCAGCTCCCTTTTGAACAAGTAAATGTATACGAGGTTCTTCCAAATAAATGTATTTTGGCCTCTACCCCCCATACTTGGAGATCCATGTCCTTATCCATCCCAATACCTTTCCCTACTTTAAAAACATACATCACAAAAACTCCAAATCAAGTCCATGAAGACGCAAGAGAGAGATATTGTTTACAGTCTACAATACATTTTCCAACCCAATTTCAGAGAGAGAGAGAGAGAGAAAGAGATTCTTTACAGTTAGTTTACACTACATTTTCCAGCCCTATTTCAGAGAGAGAGAAGTTGCATCGCTTTATTTAGTAAAAATTCCTTTAAACAACCCTTTAATGCCCTAGTCCCTCGTGTTTCCTCTATCGAGCCTACATAAGCCTTCTTAAATATTTTCATCGCTTGCCTTTTAAAACCCTGAAAACTGCGGGAAACCATCAAAGTAACATTTTTATTTTGCCTTGTATAGCATACTCTGGCGGGAGCATCGTGTGCATTTAATCCCTCAGGCAAACGACGATTCTTTCTCGTATAAAATCTTGAGATCCACTTTAAAATTGCCAGATGAACACTTTGAGAGAGAAAGAAAAAAAAAAGAAAAAAGGATCGGCATAAGACCTACTTAAGAGGATTCTGAATTTTTGAGATCTACTTTAAGATCACGAGATGATTACTTCAAAAAGAAAACGAATTTGAATTCTTAAACACATAGATCGGACCGACTAAAATTTCGACGGTCATGCGTTATTTTCTTAGGCAAATGTAGACTCTTCTTCTTCTTCTCCTCATCTTTTTTTTTTTTTTTTTTTTTTTGCTAGATTGAAAAATTTATATTCTCAAAATTTGTGGTCCTATAAAAAAAATGTTCCTAGAACAGATTTTTCCGTAAGTTACTTGTAAATGGATGAAATGCTCCGGTGGGAGCATATAATTTTTTCGCCTTCTATTTTCTTTCTTTTTGAAAAATAATACTCAAAATATGATCTAGACAAAGACGGGGTACGAGGGCCACAAGAGAGTGAGATGAGATTCCAAAGTGAAAGAAAGCTTACAAAATTTATATTAAAATTATAGGAGATGGATAAGGAGGAAACTACCAACTTGCAAATTAAAATCTTAAGTAGACTTAGAGACAGTTCCCTTTCTAATATGATTCTAAGAGAGATGGTGAAGTTTCACCCATTAAACAAAGTCAACTTATGTATTTTTATGATCTATTTATTCTATATGGAATTAAACTTATAATAAACACTTAAAAAAAAGAAAACTTGTAATATGGATACAAAATTTGAAGGACACTCCTTGACATAAACGTGATTAGCAATATAGTATAAAAATTTAGAGAAGGGGTTAGGTCGTGGTGGTAACACCACCATACCTAGATACTACATTGTAGTTTCCAATCCTACTAATCCATTTAGTAGCAAATTCGAAAAAAAAAAAAACGTAAAAAAATATTTAGAAAACAAAAAATGTGTCAGTCGTGTCGTTTCCTATATGTACTCTTGGTTTTTTTAGATAAGGAAAATGTTTGGAAATATTGATAAATTTTTGGAAAATTTATTAAAATACTCATCATATTTCAATTATTTGACATTTTTTTACCAATTTTCTACTATTATGAGTCAAAATCACGTCTATCTTGATAGAAAAATTGAAATTAATTCAAAACATGTGGGCAAAATGCTAAGTGGTTAATCTAATGCACGTATTTGGACAAATTTCTCTTAAATAGATTTATTTAAAAACAAAGTGGCAACCATCGATTGGTTATAACTTTCTTATTAGAAAAAAAAATTAGGGAAGTCTTTTTATGTCACTGTAGTTGCAGTTCAAGTGACGCTGCAATTGCAGTTCAGGTGCACCTAAAAAATCCATCATGGAGAAAATTAAGTACATAAAACTGATGAAATTTATTCTTTAGTCCTCCAAGTTCATGGATTCTAAGAAAAAAAAAGGGATTTGGAGCCCTGAACTCTCCATCTTGGTTGCCGTCTCAATGTCGGTTGTGAAAGTCGATTTCAAGATCTTGATTGGACCGCCCATTTCAACGTCTAATAGTTTCTGAGTTGGTTATAGCCAACTGAGCTTTCACGTAAGGGATGCTATTTAGTCTAGATGATGTGGATGCTTAAAACTTGCACAAGCACCTTGTAATAGTTCAGATTGAATCAACCTCATTCAAGAGTAAAAAATAATTTTTTATTTTTTACTTAAAAACAGTATTAACCTTAGCTTCATTTATAGAAGTAGAATTGAATAAAAATAATAAAGAATGTTTTGAATAAAAAACAGTGATAAAAATAAATTTAAAGGTATTTTAATTCTTTTTATTTAAAATGTTTTTGAATATTTTCTATTTAGTTATCATAATAATATACTTCAAAAGTAAGATAAATATTTGATTAAATTAAAATGTAAAATATGAAACTAATTTTTGGCCATTAGCTTGTCCATTCCCAAAGGGTGCTTGTGCACTCTTCCGATGCGATGCGGACATGATACTGTCCTTCTAAGAAACCGGAACCATGAAATTAAAGCTACTCCTGACGAGAGAGACGGAACGAGTGTTTTCTTAAAGGGGTGCCATTTCTATAGAGCCGAGGCTCTAAACAATCAAAATAGAACACACTTTTAAATGGTGTCGAAAAATATCGTTTCAATACTGGAAATATTTAAGATAGCCTTAAAATATATTTTTATATTTAATTATAAAATTTAAAACTAAAGAAATACTGTAGATCGAGCAGATCTATGGAAACTTGAAAATCTTAAAAATTGACGGTCCAAAAATGCATTACAAAATGCACTGCTTTTAAAACTTGAAATCGATTATTTTCTCATGTCCATACATCTTGATGTCGAGATGATCAATTTGAGGATATTTGGGCATAAAAAAAACCTCTTATAATGAAAATTTTGAGGCAGGCTCAAATTTGATTGTTTAGAGCCTCAGCTCTATATGAACTTTTCCTTTATTCAAACATGGCCACGTATTTGAGAGTTTTTTTTTTTGGTTTTTTTTTTTTGTGGGCAATGGGGTCATGAATTAAAAGAGAGACATGATTGTTTGTGTCCTTTGGCCAAGTGGTAAGGGTGAAAGAAGGCTGGGGACACACTAAAATCTAAGCCCCGAATCTCATCTTTCCTAACCAAAACACAAACCGATCAAGTAGGATCGATCGCAATACCATCTTTTAAGATGTAGAATATAATATTATCGGCACGGCACCCACAAGAGAAGAGAAGAGATGGCTTTATAGGTATCAAAAGGCAAAAAGATTACAAAGTTAATAAAAAAAAGAAGGGAGGGAGAAAAAAAAGAGTATACAATGATATCATTTACTCACTTTTGGTATGAGACGGTTATAATTATTATGTGATTATTAGATGAAAAATTGGGTGGCTGTATTTATTTTCTTGACCGAACTTAAAATTAAAAAAAAAAAAAATTCAAACTTTGTGACCTTAGTGTCCTAAAGGTAGATGGTCTCGAGTCCCAATTTTTTTCTCCATAGATTTGGGATAACTGTAATCGATAGAGACAAGAAAAGTGACGGACTATTTAAATGGGGTGGACGCGCATGCTTTACATCACCTATGCCCCCACAGCACTAATAAAAAGCTCCACCAACTTTGGCAGTACCACATGAACATCACTGATCTCTCTCTCATCAATGATCTCTCTCTCTTATTTTGGTCACTTTTTTTCTCTACAGTAACTGATTAATTCATTATAAAAGCACCCCTCTACCTCTTCTTGTGCATTATGCTCCCATCTCACTACAACGGCATCAAATCCAAGACCCAACATGGCAACTGCAGTTCTTGATTATGAATCACAGACGCTACCACTTGCAAACATACCAAGCACCTCAGACATCAAGAGACGCCTTGGCTTCTCTGAGCTCTATGCCCCTACTTTCCTTAGAAAGGTTAAACCTCAAAACCACTCCAACTCTCGTTCATTTACCCCTTTTCTCTTTTGGACTTCTTGATTTTTATATATGGTTTTCTCTCTCTCTCTCTCTCTAGGTTGTTGCAGAGATGATTGGCACATATATGCTAGTTTTTGCCACTTGTGGGGCTGCTGGCTTGAGCAAGAATGATGACCAACTGGTTTCAAGGCTAGGGGCTTCACTTGTAGGAGGGCTCATTGTAGCAGTGATGATATACTCAATAGGGCACATATCAGGGGCTCACATGAACCCTGCGGTCACTGTTGCCTTTGCATCAGCTAGGCATTTTGCTTGGAAACAGGTAAAATTATTTTTGGAAATTCTACTTTGTGTCTCCATATATATGTATGTGTTTAGAGGCCTATAGCTTTCTGATCTCGAATTAAAATGTGACATTATCGGCTCTTACCCAACCATCCCATGAAGATTGGATAATTCAATATATCCAAATACGTATAAAATTAGATTTATATGGAAACACGCATAAAACTTGCATGATACTTGGGTGCAGTTTGTATAGGGCCGAGGCTCTAAAAATCAAAATAAATCGCACCTTCAAATATTGTCGAGAAACGTAGTTTCAAAATTGGAAATCTTTGCGATAGCCTTAAAATATATTTTTCATAGCTAATTATAAAATTTAAGTATTGAAAATAGTGTACATCGAACAGTTCTATGAAAACTTGAAAACTGACGATACAAAATGCACTATTTTCAAAACTTGAAGTCTATTGTTTTCTCATGTCTATACATATTGAGGTCGAGATGATCAATTTGTGGATTTTTGGGCATCAAAACAACCTTTTCTAGTAAATTTTTTGAGGTGTACCTTTCAAAGACCCTGGGACTTATATAATATTTTTTCCTTCTTTTTAATATGTAAAAGAAACCCTAAACTGTATAACTACATATGCACTTCAAAAATCCATTGGAAAAATTTGTTTTAATGTTGAAAAAATCACTAATTGATCATATCGACATCGAGATGTGTTAATATGCAAAAAAAAAAAAAAAGATTTCCATTCCTAAAAATAATGCATCTTGCAATACATTATCTAGACCGTCCATTTTCAATATTTTAATATGTTTATAGATCTACTTGATTTTAACCATTTCCGGAGTTTGAAATTTTATAATTAGATATGAAAATAGATTTTGAGAAAATCCTAAGAACTGTTTTTACCAAAATTACATGTTATGATAAAATTTGGAGGTGCGCCTTAATTAGATTGTTTAAGGTTGCAACCTTGAAACCACACCCATAAGTAAATCGTTTAATACTGTAAATTTTCTTAGGTGGAAAGGTTTTTATACGATGAGTTATGGTGAATTGCCCATCTATTTAACTGGATGAACATGAAGATTAAACTTAGGTTCGGACAATGGACTTTGCCGGGTTGTGGATGGTCACTACCGTTCATTGATGGAAGCGGACGGCGGATGCTTCCATCGTGTCCTATTTGCCACAATCTGCAGTGTACAGTGTGATTTCAATTATCTAAAGGCGTAAAATCAAGGGTAGGTTTCGTTCATGGGAATGCATATCACCCATGGAAAATACTTCCCATAATGGCATCCCTCCAATGCAAAAAATATGGGAAATTAGTTTCATTCCTATCATGGGATGAAATTGCTTCCGGAACCGGGCTAGAATAGTGTTCAGGTGTTGGTTCAATTTTTGGACCCATATCTGCGCATGGATTGAGTCTACCCCTTGGGTCCGGGTTCATTGCCACCCCTATAGGAAATCTCTTCTGGAGGAGATTTCGATCGACCCAAACACAACGTTAAGGCCCATAACATTCATTTAGAAGATCAGGTATAACCCTATAACCGTTTTCTTTAAAGGCTGGTGATAGTGTTGATATTATTGAGAATAATGTGACTGTACCTTTCTTGCTTCTAGTTCTAGTGTCTTGCCTTTGGTTAGAGGACGCATACCACAAAATAATGTGTGTTTTCAAGAACTTTCATTGTCATGCCATAAAAATGAAAGTTCTTCTCACGTGTCCTGTATCACCAAGGGAGGCAATATCCAAATTAGGGGCATGGTTGTAATATTATGAGGTAATGGGGGCAATCTTGAAGTAAGGTATATTTTAATATTTGAATAGATTATAGAAAAAAAATGGTTGAAGAAATTATAAGAACATAAAAAGAAAATGATGTTGATGCATGGTTTTGAAGTTGGGTTTGTATATTATGAGGATGACGACTAGGGGTGATTGTGACTATTTTATACCAAATAAAAATTTATGAATTTGACGTTTACATTTACATCATATGCGTATTGCTTGATAAATGGGCTTTGGGTATAGGTGATTAGGGTCCTACATGACATAACATGATGTCTAGAGTTCTATTTTTTCTGTAAAATTATTTAAAAAAAAAAAAAAAAAAAAAAAAAAGGTTTCCTTTTTAGTCAAAAAGGTAAAGTGTATTGTTTTTTCTTTCCTTGAATGATTTTGAATCCCAACTACCCAACCAAGAAAAAAAAAGAAAAAGAAAGAGTTTATATTTCATGACAGACTAGGATCACTGGCTCTGTATACCTCAAAAACAACGCATATTGAGTCTAACCATATAATGTTTGTAAAATGGACATACATTTTTTAAAGATTTCAATGCCACTTTTGAGGAGCACGGAAGCATATTTTAGCTATGCCCCACTAGGTTAGAATCTCAACTAACATACCTTCATAAATAAATAAAAAGGAACAAAAAGAAGAGCATGCGTAGTATAATCCTGTACGAGTATATTATATATTTACTCCACGACTAAAAAGATTTCTTTTGAAATAATTTTTAATGTCAAATTTTATGATCTACTTTAAAATCATCATATGTATTCTAGAGAGAAAAAATAGATAGTGAGCTCCTAAATGCTTAAATTTGATTGTTGAAAAATTAGAAGGTCTTTTTCAATATTAGGATGTTATTCCTTTCAAGCACTTATATAATATATAGAACTTGTTTTTTTTTTTTTTTATTTATTGAAGCTGGTATCTAGGTTGAGGAGGTTACATCCCCCAAAATTTGGGGTCGCCGTGGTTGCACCCCCCATACCTAGTTATCACGTCCAGTCTTGCTGACATGACCCACTGAAACCTTAAAAAAACAGCCAACTCCAAATCTATTTGAAAAATAAAAAAGGCGTTTATTCCCCACGAAATTACCCAAAAAAAGAAAAGTTTCACCCAAGAGTGAATTTGTGGTATGTCCAGAAGAAACATAAAATCTTTGGGGAAAACAAGGAAAGGAAAAGTATACTACATACATGGTCCACTAGCTATGAGCCTCAAAAGAAAGTGAAGTGCTGAAAATGACATGATATGAAAACGAGAACACCATATTTTGACATGTTCCTGACAAATACACTTTGAAATAGATGGAAAAAGAAAACGAAGCTATATTCATGGGGGCATATTTCCATATTGTACCATACTTATAAAGAGCGGACCAGTCAGGACCGATGCTCCGACTGGCCGGATTACTGACAAGTGCCTCGGCCTAAAGTAAACATCCGATTTGGTAAATAAGGATCAAAATCAGTGTTTGACTGGTACCGACCGGTTGGTTTTGATCGGATCGACTTTATTCAACGTTTTCTAATATATTATATACTTTTATACTATTATTATATATTTCTTAATACTTTTAAAGCGCTGTCAAACCTTTTCGATCGGCAATAGGACCGATGATGGAGAACTGCCTGGCCTATACAATAGAGGAAAACATAGGGTGATAATTAAACCCTTTACGATCGTTTCAAGTACATTTCGGTAGAGGTGCAAAACGGGGTTAGGTAGCCAGCGTTCTAGTCCGTAACCTGGTGGTGGACCGAGCAAGTTGGGACCAGGTCCAAGAACCCAATCTCGTTGGTATCAAGTCTTGAATGATCTTAAGACCTCCTTGTAATAAGTCTTCTTGGGCAATTAGTTCTCAAATTGTAAAAATAAACCTGGATTGAATAATTGAATCCCATCTAACAGGATAGACCAGATTCAAATTTCAAAGAATTGGTGATACTTTTGCAGGTTCCTATCTTCATAATGGCTCAGTTAAGTGGAGCAATTGTTGCATCATACGTACTAAAAGTTATACTGGACCCAATCACTGAAATAGGGATTACGGCCCCCTCCAAATCTCCATTTCAAGCCTTGGGAGCGGAAATTGTTACCTCATTTGTTCTAATGTTTGTCACATCAGCAGTTGCAACAGATTTTAAGGGGGTAAGCCCTTCAAATATTTCCACTTCTTTTTTTTTTTTTTTGGTCTCAAGCTAAGTTTTAAGATTGTTTCCCCACAATTTCCTTTATTATAGTTATGTTGTTTTTGAGGTGTATTTTCACTCATTGTAAGCATTATAATGTGCAATTTTCCAGGCTGGGCAGCTTGCGGGTATGGCATGTGGGTGTGCAGTGACAATCACCTCAATTTTTGCAGGGTATAATATCATCTCCTTGACTAATAAACTTGAAAACATCGGTAATGTTATTTATACACAAATAAAAGTATTTGGTGAGTCCGCCTACTTAGGCATCCGCCTTTGTTTTTAAAGGATTTTGGACGTGGAACCAGTGTTTCAATACTCAGCCGAGTTATTGGCTTGGGTCAAGGCTGAGCCTGAGTCAAGTTTGAACACATTTCCTAAAATACACATCAAATCACTGTAAATCCATTTTCTCTTCAAATCTATGAATTTGGAGCTCCCAAGATAGTGCAAATCTCATGGTTTTTGAAGAATTAATATAGAATATCCAAAAACAAGAAAAAATATATCGATTCAATTTTTTTTTTCCCCCTAATTGATGAATGTGGTGTTCTTTAAGGATAGAAAATTATTTTGGATTTCAAGAGAGATTGATTCACTATAACAAGTGAGACTGGGACGTACTTAAACACTGTCCCATATATAATACCTGATAAAGTTGTATTGCTCCTTTCACATCAACTATTTTATTACAAAATTATACAACACCCCGAGCCATCCAAACTATACCGTGGCAATTGGGGTGTAACATTGTTATATACACAAAGTCCGATGAAAATTTTCTCAGACTTCTTGTAATAAATGATACACCTACGGCCCCTCAATTTCACATAAGTAGTTATGAATCAGAGTAAATTTTTTGTACCAAACATAAATAATTTTAGTATATATATATATTTTTAATATGAGTAATGATTCTACGAGACCCTCTTACATCTATGTGTGTAGGATTTTAAATGATCACTATTAAATATAACACAGATATCTAAAAAAGTCAAGTCCCACCCATGTGATAACTTTTCTAGAGATCTGTGCCATATTTAATGGTGATATTTTAAGGTCCTGCACACATAAGTGTGAGATGGTTTCATAGAATCATTACTTTTTAATATATATATATATATATATGAGAGAGAGAGAGAGGTTGTTGAGATTTTTTATTTGTATAAAGTAAGTACAATATGCCCCTAGAAGGAAATTTGTTTCATGCGGGATGGACCGCATTTCTACATATGCAGTTCAAAAAGTGTAAAGCATCTGTCTTAGATATGGATGCAAGTAGGTGTTCCATTTAAAAACAATAAAAACTAAGGGTTTAAATGTTTTTTTAATAAAATTATTAATTTTAGTTTTTAAAATTTATTTATTTATTCATATTCATGATCTCAAAGTCAGAGATTACATATCTTTAAAAATTAAGTCTTAAAATCCATCTCAAAAATAGATTTATTAGAAGACTTATATTTCTACACATGCTGGCTTGACCCGCATAAAAACCGGGTGCCCCCATAAAATTCACACATCTCATGTGAATTACCCCATCACTGAGCCACAGAGAGGTAGTTGAGATTTACATGAGGTTATTATCAAATCATGTTTGCTTAGGCCAATTTCTGGAGGATCAATGAATCCCGCAAGGACACTGGGTCCAGCTATCGCATGGAAGACCTACAAGGCAATATGGGTCTACATAGTGGGACCACTTATTGGGACTAACTTGGGTGCGTGGTCCTACAGTTTGATACGTGATGCTGAAAAGCCCTTCCGTCCCTTACCTTAAGGCTTTTCTCCTTCACTACAAGTGAGGCACCTTACCAAAGAGGCATCAATGGCAAGTGATTAGCCATATGTAGTTTTGTAAAATCTCTGCCAAGTAGTTCCACTTGTTAGTTCTTTTCCCTTTTTTTTTTTTTTTCTCTTTCTTCTTGTAGCAAGAAGAGCTTGAATGTACATTGCTATGTATCATGTTAGTTAAATATAGAAGGTTGAGCTCTATATGACTTGTTGCTCGGGTATTACGTGTGTATTTTATTTTGGAAAAGTATACAATTAGACTATTTACCTTTAGTACAGAAGGTCATAATTACTCTATGATGTTGGATGTGAAATTTGGTAATTTGAGGTGTATCATTAAATTAACTGGACTCAAAATCTAAAAGAAATTTTTTGAAGTTTGTGAGATATCCCTTAAATTTCACATCTGACAGTTGAAAGTGATTGTAACATCTTTATATTAAATATAATTAGATATAAATTGTCTTATAATAAACAATTCTTTTTATTTTTAAGCTGCACTTATCTTATTTTTGCATTGAAATAGCGAAATTGACCTGCATTTTTTATCCTTAGTAGGTTGCTTTCTCGAGCACGTCATTTAGATCAAGTTAGTATATTCGCTTAGCTTAGGCGGAAAATGCCTCCTAAATTGAAGTGAAATGAATCATAAAGATCCTTTCCTTCAGGGTGTGCTTCATGCCTCTTCAGATTTCTTTCAGAGTACAATTGATTGTTTTAAATAAAGTGAGGGCAAGTTTTAAGTGAAATATCCTCCAAAGAATATAAAAATAGGGTGCGGTTTCTATAAGGTTGTAACTTTAAACAATCCAATTAAGGCACATCTCCAAATTTTATCATAACATGTAATTTTAGTGTATTTTTTTTTTAGAATTATTTTAAAATCTATTTTTATATCTAATTATAAAATTTCAAAATCCAAAAATGGTTAAAATCAAATAAATCTATAAGCATATGAAAATCTTGAGAATAGACGGTGGTCTAGATAATGTGTTGCAAAATACATTATTTTTGGGACTCAAAATATTTTTTTGTTCATATTCATATATATTAAGGTCGAGATGATCAATTAGAGGATTTTTCAATATTAAAACAACATTTTCCGATACATTTTTGAGGTGCATCCATAATTCTACATTTTAAGGCTGCAACCTTTTATAAACTTTTTCCATAAAAATATATCAGAAGACCCTATTTTATAAGGTGAAAATTTCTATTTTCCTCACGATAAAGAATTTCTTAATCATTCTATCAATCGTTTCTTATTTTTTTATTTTCACTCACATACCCATGTAATTATTTTAATATTATATATATTTTTTAAAACAAGTCTTCCTTACTTCCCTTTCTCAACCAAATTGAAAAAGCCTTCAAATCACAGACACGGACCCATATAATTATTTTAATATCATATTTAAAAAAAAAGTCTTCCTTACTTCACTTTCTCAACCAAATTGAAAAAGCCTTCAAAGAAACTCCGATAACATTGATGTAGTTGTGTCATGGAAGGAGTCTTAATACTCGAGATGCAGCAGACATTTTCTAAGGATTGCCCCAATGGAATCGAGTCAAAATTTCCGAGGGTTAAAAAAAGAGAAGAAGTATAGAACCAAACTATTTACTTTTGATACAAGGTGGGTACATTAATATTTGATCATTGAATTAGATAGCTGCAATTATTCTTTTGACCGAGCTCAAACTTGAGAAATTTTTTTTTTCGAACTTTGCGACACATACAAACTATTAAATTTCACATCAAATGGTTCTAAAGAATCATGATTACTTTACATCAAAGGTAAATGATCTCATCGTATACAATCTCTAAAAAAAAAAAAACTCTCACTCGCGAGGTTTTTTTATTTATTTATCTGAGAGGGTTACCTGCTAATTTGAACGAATAAGCCCCTTAGACCCTACACATTGTCATTAAGAGAGAGACGTATTAGATAACCCCCTGCCCTGTAATGGCCATATAAGTATTGCTCAATCTAAACCGACATGCTTTCTCCTACCAAGGTCACTACGCAACTTATGAAAGTTAAGTTTTTGGCACCATGCTCTTATATGCAAGGAGAGAAAACGACAGAGCATCTAAACCCTCAAACATAGTGTTGGACGGTGGATTCCTTAAAAGTGATAGCTACATTCCTTCCTAGGGCCAACATACATTTTGCTTTTAAAAAAGTAGAAATCATTGATTTTGAGACCCCCTTTGGATTCTGCACGTTCATGAGATATACTTGTGGTAGAGGTTACTTTGGCAAATCAGAGTTTCCACCTCAAGCGACGTAAAGGTTCGGTGAGTCTGCTCACTCATCTGTCTGCCATTATTTTCGCATCATTTTCCGTGTCAAATCGATAAATTGGGTGATGTAAAAATAGTGCGGTATTGACCACGTTTAAAGTCATTTTATTTATTTATTTATTTATTTATTCAACACGTTCGTCATGAATGTAGTGGTCGACATGATTGACATATTGAATTTTGAATCTGAAATCCGAAATCTTCTCCAAAATAGATTATGGAGGGCCGGACTTACTACGACAGATACGCCCTTGAACACACTGTAGTAAAGAATTTGTTGAGTGTTACCACCACCAACTACTAGGGCATCTTGGGGAAACTTACTCCTCTGAAAGATTGAATAAAACTACTCTTGAGAAGATCGAATTCCATTCAAAATCACATGGAGAATTCACATGAAGTCTAATTGATTCTCTCTTGAAAAATATAGATGTTGACATGCACACAAGTTCTTGCCACTCACTTGGAAAATCATCATTACCTTGTTTACTCTTCAGATTATCACACATTGCCACTTCAAGAAAAGCAATAAGACAACACAATTGAGATTCTTGATATTTTTTTGGGTACGATGTGTAAGGATGTGATTGATGCCAAGAAGGCAGTTAACAAAAAATCGACCCAAGTACTGGGCCTTGGCCCGAGCTGAGAAATTCGGATGAGTTATGTAACAGCCCAAAAAATAGTGAAAAAAAGCAATAAAAGACGAAAACATTTCTAAAACACATTTAAAATTTAGAAAAATGTTGAAACGATTAATAAAATCGTAATGAGATTAAATAAGATGAAAAAACATTAAGAAAAAATTAGAACAAAAGAGAAAACATGAATTAATGAAAAAGTGGATTTATACTTTGAATATTTAGAAAATTTTAGAACAAAAGACAGAAATATGAAAGTCCGCAAATGATCCTAAAAACTAACAAAATCTTCTAAAGTAGTATTTTTAACCATTATTCTCTACTCTTTTCCTTTTTTTAATTTTCTTTTGTATTTTTATACTAGTTTTTCTAGCATTTATTTATGCCTGACAAGTTGTACACCTAACTCACTGGGAACACGCCTCACACATAGGCCGAGTTAGTCGGCTAAGTTCGTGTGGATTCTGCCAAGCCCAAGATATTGCCTAAACATCAAGACTCAAGGAATTAGTCGGGATCATCTGCAAGTAATGTTGCTGCCTTATATAAATTTTTTGTTGGGTTTGCGTGGCCATTAAAGGCCTTGTGAGTGTTTGTAATAAGAACATTTGATATAGTGGAACATGAACTCAACGGGAGCGTGGTCCCTCATGGACCATACTATGCAAACAATGTTCACAGATACCGAACTGTACTTGACGGTCTAGGCCAGTCGGTTGGTAAAAACCCATGTTACCTAGGCATAGAGTATAAATCGATAAGAGTTCTAATGAGTCATTCCTTGATGAGGTTGGAGTATGGCCCGATGAGTGAGCAGATGGACTATGTGTGATGGTGGCCTACATATACGGGGGTCAAAGCCTCATCCATGTACCATCACATGACATGCACTTTGATAGACCGTATCAGGAAAGCAAACCACCTTCATGGTGAAGTGTATGCATGTGGGAGAAACACTCTTATGTATCATAGGAGCTATGGTTGCATCAAGTCTAAGTGACTTTAACTCGTCCCTAAAGGAAAACCTGAAATCCATAGACTGGGATTACGACCCCTTGGCTCATCAGCCAGACTTTGGTGACCTGTTAATGAGCTCCTGCTTGGACTGTGGGTCATTGGAAACACTGTGTCGGTCTGATAAAACGAGTGTGATTTGTAGTCTACAGTTGAAGGTGGAATGCCTCATGATTGTTGATTCAATTCTTAAACCATATGGATCATTTTCTCATCAATTTAATTTAATTATGTTTGTTTTATGATAGAAACTATTTTAGAATTTGAATTTTTATATACCTCTATATATTTTATTTATAAAATTTGGATTTATAAAATTAAATATATTGATTTTACAATGGTTTAAATATTCAAATAATATTCTAAAATTTTTTTTATTAGTTTTAAATATATATAAAATTTATGAGGGTCCATTGTGGACATAAGTCCACCATATTTCTAGAAGGTGGGGCCCATAAGTGCCTTCTTTGGGTGGCACGCCCCACCTTTTATTCACTTGCTATATTTTCAAGATTTTGATATGTGGCCATATGGTTGGCTAATTATTGACTTGATATATCTTTGAAAAATTTTGTGAAAGTATGAGAAGGTTTGTTCTATTTTATAGAATACACAATATTTTGATTAGATAATTTTCTATTGATGGAAAAATGGTTTAGGAAAGGGGGATAGGTTCATGCGCATTTCATAATTTTGATGATTCATCTATGAAATGAATGATTCATATCTCTCACCCCACAAGTCACCTTGATCAATGGTTCATATTTAATCTCAATAGAAGAGGCAAAATATGAGAAACTCTAATAAACCCTAAACTCAAATTTTCATTATAAATAGGGGTATACCCCACCCTCTCTTATTCTCTACACCTTCTCTGTTCTCTCACATCTCGCTCTCCTCCCTCTCTAGGGGCACGCCCCACTCTCTCTAGACCTCTCTCTCCTAGCTTATCTCTAGAGAGGCACGCCCCAACCCTAGGCCACCTCCGAAGTCTCTCTCTCATCTTGATCAAACCTAAATGTTGGGTACTAGAGAATATGCTACATTAGGTCTTGGGGTTAGGACCTAGGTTCAAAGCTTGGGAGTTCTAAAAAGTTCTATAGCATAGTTAGACCTAAACTTGCTTTCCTAGTTGAGATTAAAGCTAGATCGTTGATTTCGCACTATCGGATGACAGTGACTCGGTGTGGGATGTAATAAGCCCGGTTGAGGTAATCTTCGGTACTCTCTGTTTTTATTTCTTGCAATTTCATCTTTATATTTCCAAGCATAATGAATAATAATTTCAATCACATCAAGTTTCAAGATCTTGGTTTTATTGTTTTGTTGATTTTAGTTTTGAAGTATATGTTATTGTAATAAAACCATTTGTAAGTGATCTTTTGCCAAAACAAAAGGGGTGGCACATTGGTCCTTTCTTTCATTTTTCCTCTTTCCAAAAGACTTAACAATCAACTTTAAATCACTCTCCAACTATATCCCCAAATCATTCCCATTTGTTTCATATTACAAAATGTGAACTAAATTAAACTCCCATGCAAAGTTTAGAAACTTGTCTTGGGCAAGGGACTCGGTCCTTGGCTAAGCTGAGTAACTGGGGCAAGTTCAAGTGGACTCACCCGATTCATGCACACGACAAAGAAAGCTTGAAAGAATGAAATAAAAGTAAAAATAAAAATATGAAAATAAAAAGAAATTAGGAAAAATGAAATAAAATTAAAAATTACTTTAAAAGGACCAAATAAGTTTAAAAAGTTTCAGAAAAATGGATATATAAAAAGAAAAAAAAACTGATTTACAGATGGGGAGATTTAAAAAAGAAAAAAGTTCATATAAGTTTGCAACCTTATACTATAGAAGCAAATTGCCCCTCAAAAATCTAATGGAAAAGATTATTCCAAAGTTGAAAACGCTTCAATTAATCATCTTGACCTCAAGATGTATAGTTCATCACAATCATCATGGAGATGTATAGATATAAAGAAAAAAAGAATTTCAAGTCCTAAAAAAATAGTGTATCGTATAATAAATTATCTGAATTTTCTGTTTTCAAGGTTTTCAAGTGTTTATAAATCTACTCAATTTGTACTATTTTGAAATTTACAATTTTATAATTAGGGTTAAACATAGATTTTCAAACCATCATAAGGTTTCTGACACTGGAAACCTAGAAATTTTTAGAGGTACACCTTATTTTTATATTGTATAAGGTGGGCATCTTATACAAATATCACCGATCCTTTCCAAAAAACAAATCCAAATCATATAAAAAAGAGCACGTATATTGTGCTCCTATGAGAGCAGGAGCATATTGTGCATCTAGTCCCTCACTCAAAACACCTATTTATTTAAGAAATTTTTTTAGTATAAGAGTTTGGAAGCCATATAAAAACTACAAGATGATTATTTTCAAAAGAAAAAGTTTGAATATTGGGTTTTTTTGACTTAGATATAGCCCTTTAAAAATTAGATGGATTTTATTCAATCTTGAGGCATTAATTGTTTTTTAAGTACAAAGAGAGTTTATTTTGGAGATTCTTTTTACTGAGGTTAATCTATAAGTTGTGGAGATTACATCCCAGAATTTGAGATCCAAACAATATTCCTTGCGGGATAAATAGGATAGTATACTTATGTGAGAAAAAGAAATCTCTTAGGATAAAAAAAAAGATGTATAATCATTACTATATTTCTAACAAATTTTTCGAATTTATTGTTTTCTTTCTTTTTTTTATGTACCCCGAGTTGTAGACATAACTCGGGCATACATTTGCTCAAAAAGAAAATGGAGATCAAGAAATGCATGAAATTGAGGCTACAACCTAAGAACCCACACCCTTTGCACATGCAACCTCTTTGAAACCCTAGAGTTTCTCCATTTTTGAGGAGGAAGCATGGCCTTATACGAACTTTTCGTGGTTTTTTGTACCATTACAAGCTTTACTGAGAACTTAAAGCATTTGATGCTTTTTTTTGCTTCCTTTTCATTCTGATGAGACATAGTTTGAGAGAGACAGAATAACTGGTTTTAGAGAGAGAAAATAGCAGTAAAACTTTGAATAGGGGCTTGAGCACCGGGGTGAGCTAAGGTGCCATGCTTTGTTAGAGTGTAATTAGCTCCTTGTTGAGGTGCCAAAGAATTTTACAATTCCTGAAATCACTTGGGAAGAAAGAGAGAGGGCGTTTTGTTTAGGGGAAAAGGGAATGTAAGAGAGAGATGAAGATGTGCAGAGAGCGAGATTATTGTGCAGAAACTAAAACCAACCTACCCACAAATAACTTAAATGCACTTTGTAAAAATCCTCCATATAGTTATTTATATTTTCATAAGACGGCAAATCCATTTTCATTTGCAACCAAACCAGCTCTTACTGTGAAGGTGTGTTCTCTTGCACATCAATGCTTCTAAATTGACCAAATCATCAACTCGGACTGGGCGAGTAACCTAGCCTCGCCCATAGGGTGTGGTGGAGCTTCCCCGAGTTGTTTAAAACTCAGGGATATTGTAGAATTGATTTATAATTTTTTTGTGCACTATTTACATGTTGTTTAATAAAGATTGGTGAGTATTTTTTTTTTTTATAAATCCCTACTTTTTAGTTCCTTTTTTTGAATTTGTTAACATGCCCCCGATTATAAATTTGTTTTTCTAAATCGTTCTTCCAATATTTTTTTTAATCTTATCTGGACTCCTTAATGCTCTATTTGTTTTATTTTGCTTGTAATATTTTTTATTTTTTATTTTTCTCATTTTCTTTCAATTTATGGAGGGCTTTTCAACTCTGTGTAGGACGACTCGGCCAAATAACTCACCGCGAGTTTCTTGGTTGAGGCAAGTCTCAACACACTCGACCAAACACCAGGATGTGGCATGGAGAGTATGGATAAGAATCACAAATAATCAGTGAAAGGAAAATTTAAAAGCAGGTTCCAAATAAACTCACGGTCTATTGAACGCAATAAATGACCACTACTCACAATGGGGCTGTAGTCGTAGTGGTAGCACTACTTGTGCCTCAACTAAAGTCTAAGCTTCCATTCTCATTTAACGTATTAAAAAATCACTAACGATTTCAAAAAACGGGTAAGAGTTCGTTATCGCCGTTAAATTACCCAAAAAAAATAAATGACCACTATTGACAATCACGAGCCATCCGGGGAAAGTGTTCTTATACTTTTAGACATGGAAAAAGTTTACATAAGGTTGCATCTTTACACTATAGAAGTATAGTGCTCAACCAAAATTAAGTAGAAAGGAGTG
This sequence comes from Amborella trichopoda, assembly GCF_054954075.1. Classification (NCBI taxonomy): domain Eukaryota; kingdom Viridiplantae; phylum Streptophyta; class Magnoliopsida; order Amborellales; family Amborellaceae; genus Amborella; species Amborella trichopoda. The sequence goes on from NC_142339.1 coordinate 58,482,090, forward strand.
TTTTGAAGTTGGAAAACCTCCAATTGATCATCTCGACCACAAGATGCATGGAAATAAAGAAATTTTTTTTCAAGTCCTAAAAAGTGTTCATCCTGTAACAAATTACTAGGACCATCTATTTTATAGATTTTAAAGTGTTCATGGATCATCTCAATTTGTACTATTTTTAAAATTTTAAATTTCATAATTAGAATTAGACGTGGATTGCAAGCCATTGTAAGCTTTTCAATACAAGAACTACATCTTTCAGTAAAATTTAAAAGGTGCGCCTTACTTGTGTATAGAATAAGATAGGTATCGTATAAAAATCTCACCCTTTGGACACAACGATATGAAAAAAGTACATGGAGCATGCAGCTATGGCTTGAAACTTTGAATCCAAGGTAAATTGGGGGTTTATAGGTTCAGAGGTTGAATTTTTTGAAACGATTTCCCAATATGATAAATGCTCTTTCAAAAACCATGTTAGAGACAATTTTGTGATCCCAAATTTGTTCTCTTCATCTAAAAACAATCTCGAAAAACACAATTCTAAAATGCACTTCTTTTTTTAATACAATGAACATATGACATAGTTAGATTTGGGTTTTAAGGGAATTTTTTTTCCCAAAATTTGTGGATGACGTCTTCATCCTGTCAGTTTGAGAAAATAAAAAATTGATTTTGAATTATTACAGGTCTAGATCTAAAGATTTACCAAATAGACAACCTGCATTTATTGTTAGAGCGGGACTGATTTGGACACCATTGAGGGTGCAGTTTTTTTGTTTTTAAACTAATCTTTGGGTTCAATAAATCCTATTAATATAATGAAACTGTTCTTTCAATAACTGCGTTAGGCATTTGTATGACTCCATAATTTGTACAAATACTTTCTTTACACCAAATGTCAATCTCAATTTTTATTTTTTTTTGTTGAAAAATACAACCATAATATGTTCTCTCTCTCTCTCTAAATACGGTGATCATAAACACATGTATTAATAAAAGACTTATTGTGGAAAATATTATTACAAGGATCAAAACCGAATTGATAAAGAAAGTGGTTACCTTAAAAAGGATAATTTCACTCGGTTACCTTAAAAGGATAATTTCACTCAAGTACCTCCTCAATTGTTTTGTTAAAAAAATTCCTAAATCCCCTTATTCTGGATTTAGAATCATGAAAAGTATATATTTTTGTAATTTTCCTCATGAAAGTGACCCAAGCCAGATGGTGTTAATACCCTTGTTGTTTAAGATGCGGTTCAAAACATAGATCATGTTGTGTCAAAGGTGGACATGGAAGTGCATGTGATTAATCTTCTGATGCAGAGCCAAAAGGGTGTTGGGAAGCCCCAGTTATCGGAAGCGTTAAGTTGAACTGTGATAGCAGTTCGCAGGGCAATCCGAACCAGCTGAAGTGCGGGGGTATAGTAAGGGATTATTGCAGTGAGATTATTTTATGTTTGGCAGGTCCTTGTGGTTAAAAAACTACAAATGACACGGAATGCGGAATTGTTAGCTCCATTACAAGGGCTCCAAATCATTAAGGAGAGGGATATCCAGCTTGCTTGTACCATCAAGGGGGATTCATTGAATGTTATAAACTGGTGTAATCTAATATCTAGGATGCCGTGGAGATTAAGAGCCAAGTGGATGGAATCTATGGAGATTGTGCATAGTTTCAATGTTACATTCAGACATGTTTATAGAGACGGTAATTAGGTGGCCAATTCTTTGGCCAAAAAGGGTGTTTCTTTGCAATCTCTTATTGTTTCAGATATTTTTATTGCTTGAGTTCATTGTAGTTTTTTTTGTGATCAATAAAGTTAAGGAACATTGTTAAAAAAAAAAAAAAAAAACCATAGATCATGTTTCTTTCATTAAAATAGGTTGTTTTAGGCATGGAATAAGTATGGTTTGTTTAGTCGGTTGGCTCAGGTCACTTAAGCCAAAAGATGAAATTACCCACTACTCATTCCAAATTAAATCAGCAACATGCTTTTTCATTAAAATATCTTGTTTCTGAGTTTGGTATGCATGATTAATTCAAGCATTTTGGTAAATCTGCCTTGCTACCAAAATAATACTCCTCCTTGTTTAGTCTTCCAAAACTTGAATATCAGTAGTAGTTTTCGACAAAATAGTAGAAGATGTACCTGTGTATAATGGTCTAAGTAACCACTTTGATGACAAATTGGTCGATTTGACCGACTCACATGTTTTTTTTAATTAATTATATTGTCCCTTTTCAAAATGAAAGTATGTATTTTCAAGCAAATTTTTCCTTGCTATTGTTCAGTTGCAGATAGAGTACAAGGTAAAGATGAAAAGATGATCTACTAGTGCTACAAATTTTTTAAGCATAAGAGTGGAAATAAATTCTAGCGTTTTGATAGCTTATAAGCAATATTTTTATGATTTTATCAATAGGACCTATTCCTAATGACCCGTATCTTGCCAAGCATTTTTTAATATAAAGGAAACTGAAAGGAAATCTAAGACTTGATTATTTTATAAGCACTTCTTTTATGAATGATAAATGGAAAGTACGCACTTATAGTATTTGAAGGATATTACTATATCAAAGGATCTAGCTTTTGTACATTATGGTAGCTTTTGTACATTATAGTAACAAGAAAACCTCATTGCTTACAAATATTTTTTACTTGTTTGGTCAATAAGTGGGGATTTGAACCTTGGAATTTAGTCTTGTTCCCTTGTGCTTTTAAGCGCTAGGAAAAGGTGAAGAGGCTGAACCCAAAAAGTGGAGAGAGAGAGAGAGAGAGAGAGAGAGAGAGAGAGGGAATTTTTTAGAATTTAAAATGGTCTATTTTGTATTTGTTTTTTTTCATTTTGTGCTTTTTGTTTCTTAATTATTTAGATAGTATGCTCTTATGTAGCTCCAATTTCATGGTTCAGATTAGGGATGTGTTTCTGGTCCTGTATCTCTTGAAAACTAAGGCCGATGCATGAGTCGGCTAACTCACCTAATATTTACCCAAAACAACTACTCCAAGCATATTTAGTTAATTATGCAGTTGCTTGAACAGGCCCAAACCTCCCCAAGGGTTTTATATTTACGTGAAGTAAATCATATTATTGTTTAATTTTAACATAAAAAGACTATAATTATTTATAATTGTCAGATGTGAAATTGAATGGCTAAAGATATATACGCTCGACCCTCTGACTTTGTCGAAAGAAATGAGACACCTGATGTTTATGACCTTTGTGCATGCATAAATGCTAGCAGTCTTGTTGCATAGATAGCCATGCATTTTCACTAGATGTATCATCATATAACCATAGACATTGCATTTTCACAAAGATAAGCTATGTACTTTGTTATATACATGGAAAAGTCTTAATTTTTTACCAAAAAGGAGCCTTAATTGCGGAAAGCTAGCTATACATTGAAGCAAACTTTCTATGCAACATTCAACCACTGTCTTAGTTACTCACATATTGCTTTTAATTGTGCCACCCAAAACATGAGTGGCAAAATTATTTAAAAAGGGAGAATGGTTTGATAGGGTTGCAGCCCTATCAAAATAACTAAGCCTCACCCCATAACTCATAAAAAATTGCAATTCAAACATTGGAACTTGAATATTATGGTTGTGAAAAACAATTACCATTTTAAGCTCTAAAAATAATGCATATTGTAACAAATTATCTAGACAGTCTATTTCACCCTAAAAATAAGTATTTACGGATCTATATATTTTTTTAGTTTAAAATTTTATTGTTGGTGTTGAAAATTGATTTTAAAGCCATCGTATAATTTTCGTTGTCGAAAGTGCTTTCTTGATGAGGATTTGAGATGAGATTTTATTTTGTTTTCATAAAACCTAGGCCCTATAGAAACTCCATCATTTAAAAACTAAGTGACAAGTCCTATGAACCTGTTCGATATAAATATCTCTCATAAAAGTTTTTCAAGTTTATCGGTATTTTCCTTTTGAGTTATTTTGTTTTTCAATTTTCCTTCTGAGCTATTTTATAAGTACTCTTGTGAAGTCCTCTTTACTCCCTTATTCTTTGTGGGCACCCTGATCATAATGAATGTGCTTTTAAGGTCTCCATTAATTGTTGCATCTTGTTTATATTTACCCTAAAGTTTCCCTCAAATTTGAAATTCTAAAATATATTTCGAAAATTGACAAAAATGGCTCAATATTTTACTTGGTTTAATGGATACTCAGACTATTTTTCGAGGTATTCTCGGGCTGCAAAGTATACAATAAGATTATTTACGTTTGGTTAAAAAACATTGTATTTAGCCCTAACCATTAGATGTGAAATTAGATAACAAATAGCTGTAAATGTATCATTTATAGTGCTTGAAATTCAAGAAAGTTTTTCTCGGACTTTGTAAAGAAAAATGACAGATTCTAGCTACTTGATCAGACTTGATCTATTTGTGACCATCGCAAAAATATATTTCTACATTGGATTTGAAATCACAGACCTTTGACTTAGATTGCCCACTTATCAATTCCGATTTGAATAGCTTGATGTTGGCAAATTAGTAAAAAATAGAAATTTATAAAATAATAGAATCAATAGGGAAATGGGGCACAAACCCAAATTACCAATTGCGATCCATGATTCCCAATCCAGATCGACTGTTTTTTTTAACACTACAATTTCCGTGACAATCAACATGGCATTGAAATTTGCAAAACTTAATGCAAGCACGGTTTACCTTTTCTATATTAACTAGGGTGCAGTTTCCATACGGCCGCCTCCGTAGGTGTAGAGGTACGGTGCCCTTCAAATTTTATTGTGGCATATAATTTTGATGTAAAATGTTATTAGGATTATCTCAAAACCTATTTTTATATCTAATTATAAAATTTTAAATTTCAAAAATAGTTAAAATCAAGTAGATCTATAAACATATGAAAATCTTGAAAAATGGGCGGTGTAGATAATATGTTGTAAAATGCACTATTTCTGAGACTTAACATCTTTTTATTTTTCATAGTCATACATCTCGATGTTGAGATGATCAATCAAAGGGCTTTTCAACATTAAAACTACCTTTTCCGGTAGATTTTTGAAGGGGGCATCCATAGTTCTACATTATAAGGCTATTAACTATTTTTCTTTTGTAACTGGTTAGAAGTCTTTGCAAACTTTATCCAGCAATTTGACGAGGTTGAGGCATACATAAATAAATGAGAAGGTCGGCTCAAGTCGGTCGATGGAGGAGCAACGATCACAAATCGAACGGTTGGCAAGGACACAGCACCACAACACAAACAATCACAATATATTATTCAACAAAACCTATGTCTTCATGGGGTGGCACTAAAAAAAAACACTGAAAAGTGAAAAGTGAGAATGTTTACATGAGAACCACCAAGGTTTAGATAAGGATCCTTAGTTATCCACAACAACTTCTACAAACTTATAGTATTAAAACTAGTTTTAAATGGTAATAATATGAAGATATGGGGGAAAATTATAATATATGCCCCTCCAACTAATGTACTGGTATGGTATGGGCCAGACTGAATCTCAACGAGTTGGACAGCTACCATCGCATGCTGGCTTTTTAAATATAATTTTATACCAGTTGCAAACCCCAAAATTTGGACATGTGTATGTCATTGAGATAGAAATCTAAAAAATGATATGCATATATAAAAGCTAAAATGTGAATGCAATCATCCCCTCGCTGTCCAGGTTGTGACTTGTAGTTCAATCTGGTTTTTCCGGCTAATAATAATGGGCCAGAGAGCTCATAAATTTTTTACGTGACATCTTTATCCTAAGATATGTATTTGTATTACTTAGAATACAATCTCATAAAATTATTGAAACTTTTGGTGAATAGTTTCAAAAAGCAAAACACGCTCTTTCTTTTTTATATTTTCCATCCAAAAAGTTTGAGATTCAAACTTGCAAAACGACGTTCAGATGGAGCATACCATGCCACTAGAACTTGTCGCATATCCAAAACCCTAAATCCCAAACTTGGTCATTTTTTAATTAAATCCCAACATTGGTCTCTTTTTTTTTTTTACTAGAAAGATCTAGGCAGCATTAGAATCATCTAGGAAAATGTATTAATAAAGTATTAGTGTTAATTATAAAATAAGTGATGGTTGTCTCTCTCTCTCCCATAAATTTCATGTGGACGTAGTGTCTTTTCGTAGAGTGCAGAGATCCTCCTCTCTCTCCCCCGGGGTATGAATAGGGGTGGCAATGGACCCGTATGGGGCCAAGGGTCCAGGAAATAGATCTGACCCGAGTCTACGTATTGAAACCGAACGTTATTTGGGTCTGGGTTCATGTGGATCTGATCCGAATAGTATTATTACATAAATAATATCTAATATATATAATATTTTAATAATATTTAAATAAATATAAATATTTATTTTTAGTTATAATATTGGCATATATATTTTGTATATATATGGTTGCAATTTAAAATGTAGAATTACAGATACATCACAAAAATACATCAGAAAGTATCGTTTTAATGTTGAAAAACCCTCTAATTGATCATCTCGATATCGAAATGTATGAATATGAAAAAAAATAAGATTTTGAGTCCTAGAAATAGTGCACATTGCAATATATTATCTAGACCATCCATTTTTCAAGATTTTCATATGTTTATAGATCTACTTGATTTTAATCATTTTTAGAGTTTAAAATTTCATAATTAGATATGAAAATAGATTTTTAAATAACCCTAAGAATTTTTAACACCAAAATTACATGTTATGGTAAAATTTGGAGGTGTGGATTGTTTAAGGTTGCAACCTTATAAAAACAACACCCTTTAAATAATATATATATTTAACATAACGTTTAAATATATTTAAATATTTCTTTTAAATTTTTAGGTCGGGTCGGGGTCCATTTGGGTCCAATCAAGTCCGAGTCAGAGTGTGGCCGGACCCGAACCGTTGCTACCCCTAGTATGAAGAACCCCCCTCTATCTTAGAGAGAAAATGCACCTCCCTCTCTCTCATATTCGCATATGAATCTCTCGCTCTCATATTCGCATGTGAAATTGAAAGTTTGCATGTTTTTTTTGGTAATTCAGTGGGGATGATAAGCCATACCTATTTTATCAAGTAGATTAGGAGTTCACCCGTTTTTTCAAGTAGATTAGGAGTTAGCTTTTTGAACTCTTACCGGAACTCGATTGGATCCAAATACACCTCCCTCTTTCTCTCTCTCATATTATCATATGAATCTCTTGCTCTCATATTGGAATATGAAATTGAAAGTTTGTATGTCTATTTTTTTTTTTTTGGTAATTCAATGGGGAAGACAAGTCTTACCTATTTTTTCAAGTAGATTAGGAGTTCACCCATTTTTTTCAAGTAAATTAGGAGTTAGCTTTTTGAAGGTGGTAGTGCGGTGGTGTTAGCGGTGCGAATGAGATTAGAAGTTCACCCATTTTTTTCATGTAGATTAGGAGTTAGCTTTTTGAAAGTGTTAGTGGGGTGGTGTTAGCGGTGGGAATGAAAACACCAATGTGGTGACTAGGATGCGGGGTGCTACCACAACGACCCCAACCCCATCCCAAAAAAGTGGTAAGTCAGTAGGGATTTGAGCCCTACCTTTAGTGAGAATGGAGTTAGACATCTTTCCTTAGGCCTCATCAATACTACCGCAAAGGCCCCAGGCCATCCTCTTATATGCCTGCTTTAAGTCACGGGAAAACATATATCTGCAAAATAAAATAGGAAATATTTTGGGTCCAGTTTGCATGAGGTGTCAAGCTCAAATAATCCGTGTAATGCGTAACCTTATGGTAAGATGTAATTTGAGTGTCGAAAATTTCAATGATGACTTAAAAATCTCCTTTATATCTAATTATAAAATTTAAAACTAAAAAACTAATGTAGATTGAGTAGATTTACAAACACTTAAAAATCTTGAAAATATATACTGTCTAGATAGTGTGTTACGAAATGCATCATTTTTAGGACTTGAAATTCTTCTTTTTTCCCTTATTTTTGTATGTGTCGAGGTTAAGATGATCAATTTGAGGGCTTTTCAGCATCAAAACAACTTTTTTCGATGGGCTTTTGATGCCTTACTTCTATTGTATAAAGTTGACACCTTGTATAATTTTTATCTAAATAGTTTAAGTAAGCTTTCAATATAAATTAGTTAAATACTGTTAAAATTTTAATATAGATCATTTTCTATTTACTGATGTCATAGTTTAAAAGAACATGATTTCTATGAGTCCATTTAGAAATGAGTCACCTCTTAAAAATCTATTTTTGAAATGGACTTTTGGACCTAATTTTTAAGAACATGTAATCTCTAACATGGAGATCTCGAATATGAAAAAAATAAATATATTTTGAAAATTAAAAATAATAATTCTATTAAAAAACATTTGGAGCTTTAGTTTCAATTATTTTTAGATGGACTACCGATTAGCATCCATCTTACCTTGGTGACCGCAAATGTAGAAATGTGGTCCCCAAACAATTTTCCTAGTTTAAAATTTCAAAAGGCCAAAATCTAAGTCACTACTTTAAATGTTTTTTTGAATTTAATATTTCATAGGATTCCATTAACGTAACTTATTCTTTTTGTCTTTCTGTTTTCATGATAAAATATCCAATATAAATCTCACATGTTCAAGAAATCGAGTCTATTTTATTCTTTTACATTTATTTTTGATGAATTTATTTTACTTTATCAATTTAAAATTGACGGCTTACTCAAAATTAAAAGTGAAATCCTGTTAAAATTGTGCGTCTTTATATTGAGATAATATATGGAAGCCTTAATTTAACGTGATAAATTCAATTTATAAGGATGGCACTACATATGTTATCGTCATGAAAACAAATCATAATAAATTCAGATTAATCGCATTTACGAAAAATAACAATATCCAAGCACAAAACAAAACTACGACCTCAGATAGTTTGATGTCATTGATAGTTCTCATTTGAAAGGGACCTTCAACCTACGTGATGTTGTATATTTATAACTTTTTACATATTTCAACACACCAAAAATATGACACATATATTAGATATTTTAGAAATCGAAATATATTTTTTTAAATATTTTTTTCTGAAATATATTATATAATTACCTCAATATCATTTGAAATCCTACTTCCTACATTATTTTATGGTGCACAAACGTATTGTGTTTGAAATGCTTATTTTATGATTAAGATTTCATATATTCATACCTATATTGGCCACTAACACACATAGAGGAGGCAAGCAAGTCGGGTTAAACGACCAACCAAATGGGTGAACTCGACCCAGGATTGCGAATACTAGACCCTTTGGGTTGGGTCCAGGTATGGCCGCATGGGTCCATTTAGGGCCTATGGGTCAGGTCTGGGGCATGTTCACGTTGACCAGACCTGATATGCGTGTGTGAGAGGTGGGTGGGTGGGTGTGAGTGTATGTGAGATTTATATCTTTTTATCTAGGGCCGAATCGGACCTGACCTAGTGGGTTAGGTTTGGGTTCTAAACCCAATCTAGGTCAAGGTCGAATCCAGTCAACTACCTGGTCAAGTGTGGCCTAAGTAAATTGGTGGTGGTTTAGTAAAATTAAATCCAAAAGCGACCTCACCCATCAAAAAGAAGAAGTCACCAAGTAAAGGGCGGGCCAACTTGCATATATGCTTCCTAGAAGCTCATAAAAAAATATCAAATATTCAAAGCTACGAAAGAAACGGTCAGGAAGAATAGTAGTGATTGGGCAAGGTGAGGTCATTGCACCGTGTGGGGCCCCTCTTTGAGATAGGAAATTGCATTATAATATTATTATTTAGAATTTGAACTTTTCGAGGCTGTCAAAGGCAACGATCGAAAACAGAGAAGGGGAATGGATGGCTCAGATATGAGCATGATCAATGGCCAGCGTATATTTTTTTTATTTCTAAGTTTTTTAAAATTATCTCTGAGTTAAAAATTTTGTAGAGATGTGCGCGAAACTAGGCATACAAAAATTAAAGTAAATATAAAAAATATTCCTACACCTATCAAAAAAATTAAAGTAAATATAAAAAATATTCCTACACCTATCAAAAAATGTGGGTCATCTAGACTCTCAAATCTAAGACCATCCGGCGGATACTGTCGGATCGGAAAATTGACTTCTCTTGTGTTTGTATAAAAAGAGAGCTGAAAATGGTAATTTTGGGGTGGTGTTGGACAGGAATTTGCAGTGCATAACTAATCCCAATCAACAAGGAATAGCCCAAGTCAGATCTGATTGTTTGCTGGGTGCTTGATTCCCTCATTTTTATTTTTATTTTTTAATTTATTTGTTGAATTCATATTGCATGGAAAAAAGAAAAAGGGATTTTCGATCTCACTAAAGGTATAGCCCTTCATAGCACTGAGTGATGAATCAAGATTTGTGTAGCAATCCCAAATAGTTGAAAAAAAAGCTCTGATTATGATGACGATGATGTTAAATACATATTGATATGGCTCAAAATTGACAAAGTTACACGAGTCGAACCAGCCTTGGACCCTAACGAGTCTAGGCCCGAATTGAGTTTCCTAGAGCACTCCACACTATCAGGCATATTCCTACAATATTTTGTATGAGGACTACGAGATGATTAATTCTCAAATAAGTGCTTAGGAGGAGCAATCCTTGAAGATAAAACAACGAGACGTGCCCAAAATAGATGGTGGAAAATTGTGCATATAAATCATGCTCATTTCTTCTAAGAGTATACACCTTGCGTTCATAGACAAACTCTATTTTTAGAGAGAAGGATGCAGACAGGCACCTAGATTTCTGCATTTACTACATATGCACGCATGGAGAGCGAATTTGGTGTTAGATCCAAGATTATTAAGAACTCAAAATTATTGTTTTCTCTTTCTTTTTCTTTTTTTTTTTTCTTTTTTTTTTCTTTTTTTTTAGAATATCTCATTTGGTGATGATGATAATTGATAATATCTATAAAATAGGGAAATATATAAAATAAGATTTTTTATTTTCGAAATAAGGAGATACACAAGCTGACCATTAGATGTAAAACCAAGTAGCTTGAGATGTGTCATTGACTTGATACAAAATCTAATAAAATTTATCGAATGTTGTGACAATGCCCAATTTGGTAGATATCATATCCAATAGCTAAGAACGATTATAATCTCCGCGTGTCAAAAGCGAATGGTCTTTGATTGTACAATCTCATAAATTTTGAGATCAAGCGAATTGTTTGAGGCTTTGATTAACTAAAAATTCCTTTTCTTGAAATAGATGCTCCATATTCAAGATATCCTACTTCTTCTTAAAGATTTATTTTGGGCTTCATTCATATAACTCCAATGATCATTTGCTGTCGTAATTTGGGGTCAAACAAAACACCTTATACGGATTTCGTTGAGATTTTTTTCTTCTTTTTTTTTGAGTGGTATAAATTAGCTCATGGGATCAACACAAACATATATTGATCACAGTCGCTCTTATCTGTTAGATGTAGAATCTGACAATTTAGAATATGTTACAAAGTTCAAAATTTTTTTATTAATAATTTAAGTAGAGTTAGTGGTTCAATTTCACACCTCCAACCCCGTATTTTACATTAGAAAATTTATCAAAAAAACCTATAAGAGAAAATGTTTACATACTAGTTTTTTACAATTATGAGTATTTTGAAATTAAATCAACATACATGAATATGCTATTAAGTTGTACATCTCTCATCAGCAATTTGATAAATTTATTTAAAATATATCGATTGCTTATGAGAAAAAAACACACAATTTTCCACGAAAATACTCAGAAAGGGAGAAGATGAAAATAACATAACATTTCTAAGAAAATTGTTTTGCGTCGTTTGGAAGTCAAGATAAGTAGTACACGGCAATGCCTTGTCCCCATGCCGACGTGTCAAAGACGACATTAAGCCAGTTGAAACCCCGAGCCTTTTGGTTCGGGTTACGCTCCCTCGAGGCTCGTGATTCGGTGCCTCGGGCCCTACCAAAACTCAGATTCGGAGAGATCAGAGCCTAAGGCCGCGTCTTCGTCCCTACAAATATCGATCCCATCGCGGTTTTGTCAATTTTATTTGCAACTGTTTGCAAGAATCAAGAGCGTTGAAGCGAAGAACGAGGGCCACCATTTTATATGAATTTGCAGGTACTTTGAATATCTCCGCATATTTTTTTCGTTTTTCTTTCTTTTTTCCTGTTTTTGATGTAGAAATTAGTCTTTTTTCTATAATTTAGGGTAGGATTTTGATTGAGATTTGGATTTTATTTGGAATTTTACTTTCAGATGGCTTCTGGTGTTTCTTTTGTGGATATTTTCCTGTTTTGAAGCTTTGGTGAGGGGGTTTTTGCATTTTTTGGATTTCAGGGTTAAGGTTATCAGAAAGGAAATTTGGAGCTAAGCAAAGGGTTTTTTGGCCATTGTTTGGGGGTTTCTAGGGTTAGGGTTTGGAGAATGGAGTTTTTGGTTGAAATTTAGGCAAGGTTTATCAACACTGATGTCTTCGTGGTTAATGTGCTTTGACTCAGTGGATCTTTATAGGTTTCTTGTGATGAAGGTGTTTGATTTAAAATCTGGACTTTCTCTTTTTAGGAAAATTTTCTGGTTTTTTCATATTTTTGTTGGGGATTTCCACTGGTTATTAGAAATATTTGTTAAAGGTTGGATATTCTTGTATCGCATTTGATAGGGGAACTTTCTTTTCAAGCTTCTGTCTTGATTAGGGGTTTAATCAAGCTGTTTACCCTCGTAAGTTGTCAAAATGTTTCATTTACGAATGAATTTGTGCTTTAGAGTCTATCAAATTGTTTTTCTTTTGATCATTCTATCATTCAATGAGGGAGAAAATTTCTGCTTTCAATCTTCAAAGGATATGTTTTATTTAATTTGAACAATTGAGTTGAGTTGTGAGGGTTAGGAGGTGTAATTATTTTTGTGGATGTTACTCCTTTTTTATACTCGTTGCTTTATTCTGATCATGTTAACCATTATATTATATAAATACAAAGTCAGCATTTTTAAAAAGTAATTAGGTGTAAATTCTTAGAGTTCCTCTTGAAAAGGAAAGGAAAAAGAAAATTTTGGTGTTCTTTTACTAAATGAAGGAGAGCTTTTGTTTATCGAAAACATTCGTGGACCGCTTGAACTGCCTTCTACCTTGTATGGTTACTTTGATTCTCTGTTGTAACAAGGTATAAATCTGGTGTTTGTCAAGTCTGAGATTGCTGAAGATACTTCTAAAATGCAAACCATTGTTCTAAACAAGGACAAATGTTTTATTTTTTTAACAAATCATGCATTGATAATACAGTTCCTTTCTTAGAGAGTTCAGTGGACACAAAAACGAGGAGAACCCATCTTCATAAAAGCGTATCAATCATAGTTTTTGAGCCAATCATCTGATTTTGCAAAGACTTATTGTGCATTCGGGCGAGGAATGGGAGAGCACTTGGTTTTGTATGTTGATCATCCTATAACACCTGCAACTTTTGAATCGGGAGAGAGGCCCGAACGTTTGCCTGCAACTCCTGGTGAGACCAATCAAGTGCAAGGAAGCTTGTCTTCTGGTTCGTCGACTCAAGGTAGCCCTGTTGATGAGAATGGTGAGGGATCAGAGATTCATGATGAAGAACAGCCATTGTTGCAGAACGTGGAATGTCGTATTTGTCAGGAGGAAGATAATGTCAAGAACCTTGAAACTCCTTGCGCTTGCAGTGGTAGTTTGAAGGTATGTTATCAATATTTGTTCCTTTATTCAAAAAGTTGACTTGATATTAATGTAATGGCAGTAATTTAGGTGTTTTGTGTCAAGCATTTGCAATGCAACTCAGGAAATTGTTTATTGGGGTTATTTAATGTGGGCTTTGGTTGTCAAGTTACCCCCTTGTAGTTTTCTTTATTTGTTGGAAAGTAAAACATATCAACTTTGCAGGTAAAATGTGGTTATGTTTGATAGGTGTTTCTGTTAGTTTTCCTGTGGGATGATTGTTGTCTGACATTATTCTTATTATTATCATTGTTCTTGGTAAAAGTTCCTTTTTTCTTTGCGTTAATAACACTTGGCACTGTGGAATATCCAAGCAGGGCATATAGACATTTGAATGAAGGAAATTGGATTAATTGTTGTGAGCTCCGGGAAACAATTAGGTTTTTAAGGACCTTGTAGCTTTCCTTTTGTCTTTTGGCTAGAAGATGTTAGAGCTTTCTACATGGTCCCTATGGACAGGACGAGAGACACCAATGTAGTATGACATTAGTTATGTTGGATGTTTGCCTTTATGGTTGTACTTTAAATGTGGTTGGGGTTGTGCATTCACCTTTATACGGTGCTGTGTTGTACTTTATTATCATTGTTCTTGGTAAAAGTTCCTTTTTTCTTTGCGTTAATAACACTTGGCTCTGTGGAATATCCAAGCAGGGCATATAGACATGTGAATGAAGGTAATTGGATTATTTTTTGTGAGCTCCGGGAAACACTTAAATTTTTAGAGACCTTGTTTTTGTCTTTTGGCTAGAAGATGTTAGGGCTTTCTACATGGTCCCTATGGACAGGATGAGACACCAATGTAGTATGACATTAGTTATGTTGGACGTTTGCCTTTATGGTTGTACTTTAAATGTGGTTGGGGGTGTGCATTCACCTTTATACGGTGCTGTGTGGACATTTAGATATAGAATAATTTAGGCCAGCAATAGTCACATGTATTAAAAATAAAAGTTGAATTTGGTTTTACCCAAAGATTATCTGTTGTTCATTTGAAGTGTCATTTGTCTATTTGAGAATCTCAAAATTTATGTACTTATTCCCCTTTTTTTTGAGTTCATCTTTGATCTGCCTTAAGTGAAATTTGTGTAATGTTTGTTTTTACTTGTTTAGTTTTTGAAATTTCATCTCTCCCAATTTACTTATTATAATATACATTGTGTTGAAAAGGAGATGCTCATTTAGATAATATATATCCATCTATTGTGATGTTTTTCTTAGTAATGAGATCCTTGTTCCCTGCTGTATTTACGAGTACCTCCATGTTGCTCATGAGAAAAGAGATGCTATATGACTTGGCCCGTCTTTGCAACTAATGTGATGCTTTATTTGCAGTTTGCTCACAGGAAATGTGTTCAACGATGGTGCAATGAGAAAGGAGATATAACTTGTGAGATCTGTCATCAGGTGAGTGCTCAATTTATGATTATTATATTTATTACATATTAGAAGTATAATTCCTCAAACTGAGATTGCGTAAAAATATTTTGTTTGTCCGGTAGACTGCTTGATTGCTACTTTCAAAGTCTCAAACCTCTTCGAAAAGTTCCAAGTTCACTAAAATGTTCGGGACAAATTAAAGTTATATCCTTGAAATTACCTAAGAAATTATTTCTGTGTGTATTCTTGGTGTCCTATGGGATTATTGACTTGGTACATTCCCTGATTTATAGCCATACAAGCCTGGTTACACTGCCCCACCTGCTCGAGCTAACCCTGATGACACCACAATTGACATCAGGTAAGCTCAACTCTGACTTAGTTTATGCTTTCTTCATGGATTCATAAGTTTGAGGATAAATTTTGAGCTTCGACTTCTTGAGTTCTTTAATCACTATGTAATTTTAGTTTGAAGTACCTTTCTTTGAAGAAGTGTGTTTTTCTTTGGTTTCATGACTTGGATTTGAATTGCAGTGGGGGTTGGGCGATATCAGGGACTCCATTGGACCTTCATGATCCTCGGCTGTTGGCCATGGCTGCTGCCGAGCGCCACTTTTTGGAAGCTGAGTATGATGAGTATGCTGCAACAAATGCAAGTGGTGCTGCATTTTGCCGATCTGCTGCTTTAATTGTAAGCTCCTCAGGTTAAATCACTAGTCATTGGTGAATATTTTAGGAACATACCATGAAAATATTATTTTATATACAAAATCTGTTCCTGCTGTGATTTCTTTAAAGGATTTTGGTAGTGGTTTAAAACATCTTTTTCTGTAGACCAATAAAGGCACCCTTCTTTTTCATCGATGATGAAAAATTCTTTTAGGTTATTGGTGCCCTTTGTCTCTTTTTCTCTTTTTGGTCTCTCTTGATTTTGAGCTAGAACAGTGTTCGAAAATTCGGCCGCTCGACCGCCTAGGCAAAAAATTTCAAAAATACCTAGGCACGGCCTGGGTAGTGGAATTATTCAGCCTGTCTCTAGGCGCCCGCCTAGGTGGGCAATGCATTGGCAAGGCGCTACAGTCTGGGCACCTGCCTAGGCACCGCCTAGTGATAGTTTGCGGAGGGCTAAACAAAAAAAAAATGTCATTTTTCCGGGGAAGAGGGTTTTGGAGGGTATTCTAAACCCCAAAACAAAAACCGTGGCTTTTAGGGTGAGAAAAACTCCAAAAAAAGCTACTTTTTTGTGATTTATCGAAAGATTGATAAAGTTTTGATTGTTGCATTTTCGTCCCAAAACAAAAGCAATAGTTTGTGGGAGCTTCTAGGAGTTGATTTTTTTTCTTTTACGATATATTTATATGTTTGGTTGATGACTTGATATATTTTTTTTTTGATTTTTTCTTATTGACTTTGTGTATCGTTTCTAGTCTAGACTTCTAGTTTCCTGCAATGATATTTGGGATTTCAAGCATTTTAATGTCTTACAAGTTACAATCTCTTTGAGACTTGTATCTGTATATCTGTTATGTAATTGTACTAGTACTTTTTCATCTATTTCATGCGGAGTTAGGGGCTCTAAAATTTCCCTAAAAACTCCCAAAGACTTAAACCCATGCCCTAAGAACTCCCTGGTTTTCTTTGTTTGGGGGGTCTGGGCGAGCGCTCGGGCGCCTAGGGGGCCAGGCACCCAGAACGCCTCGACGCCCGAATCCGCATTTTTGAACATTTAGCTAGAAGAAGTGCTGCCCTTTGGGGTTAAACAATAACTGTAGTATTTTGGTCATATCACAAAAAATAGGTGGGGATTAGTGATTTTGGTTGTGATCTTTGGTAGCATTCATAATCAGAGCAATCCTTTTTGGCTGCAGTTAATGGCTCTTTTGCTCTTGAGACATGCGCTGACCATCACCAATGCTGATGGGGATGAAGATGCGTCCACGTTTTTCTCTGTAAGTTAAACTACGTTTCATTTCTATGAGGTGTATTGGTATTTCACAGTAATGATGTTTATGTTTTGTGATCTGCATATTCTCAATCTCTAACCGGTTTTGTATGGTCAGCTCTTCTTGCTACGAGCAGCTGGGTTTTTGCTCCCATGTTACATCATGGCTTGGGGTATCAGCATCTTACAGCGACGAAGGCAAAGACAGGTGAGTTTCACATTCCTTTTTTGCCTGACCATTAGGAGAAGGTTACTGTCTTGGTATTCAAATTGAAAATTTTTATATTGGCACAAGTTAGCATATTAAAGTTATTAAGGCCATCTGTGAGGGTTACAACACAGTAGTTGGCGTCTGGTATGCTAACTTGGACTTGAGCATATGTATCACTTGAGAGGGGCCTACAGAGAAGTCTTTAATTTATCTATTTATTTCATGGTCTTATATTTGCCCAAGTATCACTAGATCCATCTCCATGGATTCAGTAGGAATTCACCCAAAAGTATGTGAGACATAAATCTTGATAGGAAACTTCAATATTCAATTAAAAACAAAGTGTGAGCAAGGCACATCGCCAAGTGCACCAGGTGTAGGTGAACGCCCATAATACACGAGATAAGCACACCTATGCACTGATGCGAGCGTGCAAACTACCCAATGTCAAGCGTGTGCGTGCGCGTTTGGTCTTTGCAAGCCTCAATTGTTGCTCACAAGTCAGTCACTAGGCCCCGTGAGCGGTCATGAGGGGCCGATGAGTGCACCAAAGATGGGCCTCGGGGTTGGGCGGTGCAACCCTTCCCAATTATGGTTGTAGGTGTAAACAATGGATGTCCATGAGAGGCACCTAAATGGGAAAAGTAACATATATGTTCATGGAATGCACAGGTCAGGATTCGCCCATCACTAGGTTAGGGCCTTTGCCCCATGCGTGCCCATGTGCATCGGTGAGGCTCATCATTGCACACGTCGGTGCCATCGCGGTGCGAGTTGTGACTAGAGCATTACACATGCGGTACAGTCGTGTTGTGGAGGCACACCACACACCACACACCACACTGCTCGCACCACATGGCCCGGTGCGTGGAGCACGGTACACCCATCTTGGTGAACCGTGGTGGCATAAGACAGAACATATTGGCTTTGCTGGATTTACTAGACCGGATTTGGCTGTAAAGACTTATTATTTATGCCACTTATAGCTTCAAATATTGGTGCAAGAATTGCCACTTTTAACTTTGTATTCTTTGGCTCTAAAATGCTACTATCACCATTACCTCTGCGACCACTACTTAAATTTACCGTTTGTTACTTATATTATAATTGATCTGCAAGGGGTCCACTACTTAATTTCCATTTGTTACTTATATTAAAACCTACACCAGAGCTCTGTTGGTCTCATGACTGAACTGTGCTATCATGAGCATTTGAGGACAAGTCTCAGCCTTTGTTTCCTCGTAGCTTAACATTCTGCCTTGCTTAGTCAGTGTTCATTGTTCTAGAAGACTTCATTTATACTTGCGGCATGCATATTTCTTTTCTTTAACAAATAACAAACCCTCTATTCTTGTGCGTGTTTAGCACTTCTGCTAAAAATTATTCTCATGCAAAACCCTACTTTTATTTGTATCTTTGTGATTTTTTAAATCAGGAAGCGGCAGCATTGGCAGCAACGGAGGTAGCATTTGTGTTGCAATCTGGGCAAGCAAGAGGCCTTCAGTTTGCAATTGCACCTGGAGCTGCTGCTTCTCGCCAAGAACCACTCCAATAACACCCACCTTCAAATAAAAAGATAGACATCAATTTAAAACCTGTAAGTTCTATGTCTTCTGCAACTTCCACTTATTCAATGAGGACTCCCTGTTGCAAAAAATGAGTTTTTATTCCTGGTATTGGAAGTATATGTTACTCGCCATGCTTTCGTCATGAAGCTGAAAAACGAAAAAAAAAAATTGAGAAGATTCAGGTTTTGTCCTGTTTCTTATGTCCTCTCTTATCAGAGAGGGTTGGAGCTGTTTTGTATATATTGTGGCTACATGGTGGATTTACATACTTGTTGGTGTCATGGTCTATGAGGAAGAAAGAATGGGAATGTTTGTTTGTGGTGGAAATTGTCACTAATAATCACTGCTGGCTATTGTAAAACTTTATAAAGTAAAAAATTACTAGGAGCATCCATAATGTTTACAATTCAACCTTCCAATGCATGTAGTGGGGCTGCTTGTCTATGGTGCTTGCATTTGTATCATGTGGATGTATGCGCTTCTGTGCATGTTTTCTTCTCCTTTTTTTTTGGCTTATCACTTTCCGGTTTTGCGAGCATGGGTCGCACCTTGAAGGCTAATGTGTGATAAGTGGAGAGGTCCATGCCATCCGCTATGTTATCTAGCACAGACACTGGTGTCCAAATTCTTTAGGTGTCTAGGCGTCTTGTACTTTGGCATGAAGAGATAGGGCTTTACATTTCCATTTGATTGTTACTTTATAATGAATTAATAGATTTTAATGTATATATAATAAAGGGTGCGGTTTGTATAGAGCTGAGGTCAAGAAATGTGGTGTCAATGCTGGAAATCTTTGAGATAGCCTTAAAATATTTTTTTATCTTTAATTATAAAATTTAAAGCTTAAAAAAGTAGTGTAGATCGAGTAGATCTATGAAACTTGAAAATCTTGATAATTAATGGTCAAAATATGCGATATATATTTCTAAAACTTGAAATCCATTTTTTTCGAATGTTCATGCATCTCAATAACGAGATGTATCAATTTGACGATATTTGGGCATCAAAACAACCTCTTCTAGTGAAATTTTTGAGGTGGGCTCTAATTTGATTGTTTGGAGCATTGGCTCTATATAAACTTTTTCCTATAATAAATACCTTTGTGTATGATCGGTGCGGCGGTAAACTACATGAACTTTGGCATATAGGACATCTTGGGTTTAAATCTCTTTTCTGCTCTTCTCTTTTTTTAATATTCTCTTGTTTAGAAGTATTGATACAGCATCCAAGCATCGACATGTTACATGGCACTTTGCAGAGAATGAAGTGCTATGTAACATAATTCTCTGGCACTCAATTGTTTGGAGCTGGTTTGTCTTGACCTAGAAATTGTGTTTAACACTTTAGACAAGGGAAATTGGAAGTACTTTGAACACGGGTTTTGAACCAAGGGGATCCTGTGTCATGGTCATGTAGTCCACTACAGCGCCAACGACATTAGTGTAATACGTATGAACCTTTTGTTATATGTTACATCAAAAGTTCATATTTTATTAAAAACTAATGATCACAGAGATGCATTTCCGGTGTCCCAAATTTAGGTCATTGCTTCGGACACCTAGACACACGTTGGTTTCAAATACCAACGTCCATGTTCAGTAGCATAGTTGATAATGATCTCACCTGTTATCCTGAAAGGAGACCTACTAAAAGGGCCGCTGGTGGTCCTCGCCTTATGCCCATGTTCTACTGTGGTAAGATTCTGTTGTGAAGTTTCAACCTTTTTCGAGAGTGGGTATAGTAGGGGGTAAGTTTTTGGAGTATCTTCTCATGCTGAATTACATGGTTGGAATTTGCAATTTTGCTATCACGGGGGAACTTTTATTAGAGAAAAACCACTGGAGTTAGGCTAGCGTTCATTGAGTTTTGGTCGGATTCATGTAGTTTCGGTTTAGATTGCTTTTGGCTGCAGACATGGAATTATATCATGTAATTGTTGCGCAAAGTTTCTCTGTCAAAAACCTTTTTTTGAGGTATTCCACGTTATAGATGAATCATTTTGCTCAAAGAAATGAAGAGGTGAAATTGGGACGTGGGATTAAATCATTCCCATATCATAAGTATATTTTGAACTGTAAACCCTAGTCATCAAATGTGAAAGAGGGATGATGGATTCATTGATTATAAAAGATTTCATAAGAATTTTTTTTGAACTTTGTAAAAAGAAATTACTGTAAATATTATGGTCGCACTTTTTACGGTTAAAGGTGATTGTGACCTTATAACAAAGATATCAATTTTGGAGCATAGTCATGCTACTTATTATTTTTGGTATGGTAAGGTAATAATGAACCCATTTGTAATCAAGTGGCAGGGCGTATGCCATCGATGAGTCTGAGGGAAATTTTTTCCTGTATGGACCCTTGCTGTTGGATTTTACTTATTGGGGTATTTGTGACCTCTGTGTATGAAAAGTCACGGCGTTTGATTCTTTGCATGCAAATTCTAATTTCAACACCATTGGATTAATTTGATTCTCTGTCTACAGATCCTACTACAATTAATTTGATTCCTTGTGTTTCTCGTAACCAAACGTGGGATTTTTTTTGTGTATTTATGATTTATGTTTTGAGAGGCTTCCCATATTTAATTTTGGGGAAATCCATAGTGGTGTCTTAATTTACTAGGGTACGATGGATTATTTGAGAGATGAAATTCTAGACCTTCCGATTCACATTTTATCTGACTTGGAATTGCCCGGATCGGATCGGGTCGGGTCGGGTCAGGATTGGAGGATCCAAGGAAGCAAGAAACACCTTTGAATTACCTGGGTCCTCTTGGTTTTAGCTTTTCCTTCCCCAATCAGTCCTACTCGGTAATCCCTGATCCAGTTCGTGCAAATCAAAATTGGGTCCCTGGTGAAGAGGAGTAGGAATCTGATTTGCGACGAAATTCTAGACCTTCCGATTCACATAACATGGCTATTATTAAGTTTAAAAACCTAAATACTCCATAACAAACAAGGCTTTGGCAAGGAAAACATCTAACCATAAATCGCCTTGTCCAAATGGGATACCAAGGCCCATCATCCTCCTTTCTTTAAGACTTGATGCTGGCATTCTATATGAACATTGTAGGCAGAAGTCTGAAATTATTGTAATCTGATTACGAAGATTTAAAAATCTCTTATCTGACTTGGAATTGCCCGGGTCGGGATTGGAGGAGCCAAGGAAGCAAGAAACACCCTTGAATTACCTGGGTCCTCTTGGTTTTAGCTTTTCCTTCCCCAATCAGTCCCACTCGGTAATCCCTGATCCAGTTCGTGCAAATCAAAATTGGGTCCCTGGTAAAGAGTAGTAGGGATCTGATTTTTGGAACATTGATAAAAAGAACAAACTTTGTTTTCCGGAAACAGCATTCGATGAAATGCAACGCCCTCAATTAAACCTCCGAGTTACAAGGAAAAGTTTGGTACTTTATTGCAAAAAGGAGAAAAAATATGATTTTTACCACCAATTGATCATACATGCAAGCAAAATCTGCCTTCACTATATTCTGCCGCAAAACCCAAAGTTATAACCAACTCACTAAATGAGCGAGCCTGCCTGCCTCATTATCATCCCAAAGTTTCTACCCAAAATGGCCAAAGAAGTTTATTCGAGGATCTTTTAAGAAAAATTTTGCACCAGTCCCAATCATCCCATCAAAAACATGAATCTCTTGTTTCTTGATGCTAAAGCGATGCCCATCTTTCCCCACCTCTCCGAAGGTATGTACCCTTACGGCTAGTTTGGATGGGTGCATAAGCCGAAGCGATCTTATAATTTTTAAGTTGTACCTGGGATTATTAGATTCACCTCAGCGAGCTATTCGTTTAGGCCTAGGAGGATGTTATTCATATTTTCGGCCAATATGGGGGAGTTTCTCGGGTGTATTTAAAATAAAAAACAAAGAAAATTAAAATATGTAGTTCTAGGTATTTTTAAAAATATTTTTACAAAGTTCTGAATATTGTATAAGAATTTATTACTAACTTTAAACCTATAAAGGGTATGGGAAATTTATGTAAAGATCCCTAATTTTGTTTGAAATTTTAAAAGTATCCCCAATAGTATTTTATATTTTGTCCCTTTTTTTAAGATCGTATGTAGTATTTCAATTTTATCTTCTTTTTTTTCAATCTGATTGAGCTCAAATTTTGGTTGTTTGTACTTTTCACTAGAATTAACTTAAAAAATATATATAAAATAATAATTTTAACTGAATAAAATTACCAAAATGAACAAAATACTCAAAATTATTTTATATAATTTTTATAGGAAATGAAAAGTGTGGACACACAAAATTTGACATTTAATTTGATGTATAGAGAAAATAAAATTAAAACACTAGATGTAGAATGGGACAAGAACATATACTATAAAATATTAGGGCTAACTTTTTTATTTTTGGAAAGTATAAGGGATATTTACATAAATTTCACAATAGTGATACACTAAAATATATTGGGGAGTTATTCGCTTAACATTAGTTTGGATGTAGAGTGTAAACACTTCGACCGAAGAGGTTCAATATGATAACACTGATTTTACCTCCACGCGTGAGACAATGGTATAACAACTTTACTTCGACAGGGTTCATCAACAACTGGTTTTATTACGGGACAAAGCTAGATGACTGAATGGGGAGATCTATGTTTCTTTTTGTTTTTAGAATTTCAAGTACCAGATCAATAGGTCCGACAAAACCTTTATAGAGCTTCTAGCTTCCTCTATTTCTCGATAAAAAGAAATATGACAATCAATGTCTATACAAACGATTTCCTTTTTTAACACTTTCATTATGACTATCCTTCCGAATGGAATAAGACAAATTGTTTTCTTTCTCTCAATCAATTAAAAAATGACTGGAAAATGAAACAACACGTAAAAAATGAGTATTAACCCCAATGGAGACATGTACGATTTAATATAGCTTAGCTTATTCAATTAATGAGTCATTTTGTTCCGGTATTGGAAATCCAATTTAATCATTCGTCATTCCATAAAGAATTGAACCCTTCATGAGTGATTGTCCCTAACGGAATCTGTCAAAAAAGAAGTTGATTCCTACATATTGGATTAAAAAAATAAATTTTGAATTTTGAAATATCAGATCTTCCATCATTTATATGGAACTGATCGAATCATATCCAATAAGAATTGGGAATCTTTTTTATCAAAGAATCTAAACAAAATCAAATTGGATTCGAACTTGGAACGAGCATAAAGAAATTAGCAATACTTCTTTTAAAGAAATTAACAATACTTCTTTCTGTTGATAAAAAAATGAGTGGATTCAGCTTTAAAAAAAAAAAAACCCCAAAAAAACACGAGATGGTCCATCTTTACGTTGGCTTTATTGGCAACTTGTACACCCACACAGGCCATATAATGCAATAATCAGCTCAAAAGAAATAAGGGAAGTGTATACAATAATCCATATGACGACATCAACTATGTGGTCATGAGGGTCAGTTGAGTCCATTTATTGGGATGGAAAGTCATGGATAGGGTAGGATACAATAATTATCGGTTCAGGTTCGTATAAGGTTCCTACCTTATAATATATAAGTAAGGCGCACCTTTAAATTTTGTTAGAAGATGTAGTTTTGGTGTCGGAATGA
This sequence comes from Amborella trichopoda, assembly GCF_054954075.1. Classification (NCBI taxonomy): domain Eukaryota; kingdom Viridiplantae; phylum Streptophyta; class Magnoliopsida; order Amborellales; family Amborellaceae; genus Amborella; species Amborella trichopoda. Next base: position 58,506,524 of record NC_142339.1, read on the forward strand.
CTTGAAAATTCGTTTTCAGCCCTATTTAAGAGATCTAAAATTTAAAAAACTGTACAAATCAAGCAAATCTATAAATATTTAAAAATCTTGAAAATAGACGGTCCAGATAACTTGTTCTGAAATACAATATTATTTAAGATTTTAATATTTTTTTTATATCTATATATCCCGAGGTTGAAAAGATTAATTGGAAGGTTTTCAAACTTTAAAACATTTCTTTTCACTAAATTTTTGAGTTGCAACTTATTTCTATAATATAAGGTCGAACCTTATATAAATAATTTTCATAATTATCTAGTGTCATGTATTGGCGAGCCTTTCTCTTACTCCATCACCACTCAACCAATCAAATGGACGGTACCACTGCATAACATACTCGCAAGGGTCACATGGACCAAAGAAAGTACTGCAATAACAAAAGTTTGTACATATGCTATTTCGATCATGATCTGTCACCTAGAAGACATGATTGCTTCTCTAAAATTTGGAGAGATAGGGAGGGCAGGCAACGGGCTGAGCCCGTCCTTGGTCGAACCTTGCCCGAGTCTTGTAGGCCGGTCCGAGCTGAAAGGGTCTTGCTCCTACTGGGCAAGGGTGGCCAGGTCTTGCTGGGCTTAATAAATTGAAAAAAGAGAAAAAAGGGAAAACACAAGGTTTGGCAGGGTTAGGTTGGATTTGCTATGGCCTAGACCGCGCCCTGCTGGGACCTCGGGCCTTGGCTGCCCGACACTAGCCTTGCCTTTCAGCCATATTTTATGGTACAAACCCTAGATGTTGAGTTTGGGCCAATAGGCTAGGCCGACCAACCTGTTGCCAACCTTAAGCTATTCCTTTATATTTTTAAAAAGTATATATAAAACCTCAAAGTAAGACTCTCCTAAAAAATTCCCTAAAAAATGGTGTTTTGATAATGCAGACCTTCCAATTGTCCATCTTGACCTCGAGATATATGAATATGAAAAAAAAAAAAGAAATACAATTTAATACATCTCGTAAAACACTATCTAGATTGCCTATTTTTAAAAGGGTGTGGTTTCCATAAGGTTGCAGCCTTAAACAATCCAACTAAGGTGCACCTTCCAAATTTATTATAATATATAATTTTAGAGTAATGATACTATGAGACCCTCCCACACCATGTGAGTATAACCCCAAATGATCACCATTAAATTTTGACACAGTTATCTAAAAAACCCATTCACCCAAGTCCAATACCCATGTCATAACTTTTCTAGAGATCTGTGTCAAAATTTAATGGTGATCATTTGGAGTCCTACTCACAGGGGTGTAGGAGGGTCTCATAGTATCATTTCTCATAATTTTGATGTAAAATGTTCTTAGGATTATTTTAAAATCTATTTTTATATCTAATTATAAAATTTTAAATTCTAAAAATGGTTAAATCAAGTAGATCTATAAACATATGGAAATATTGAAAATGGGCGGTGTAGATAATATGTTGTAAGATGCACTATTTTTGAGACTCAAACTCTTTTTATTTTTCATAGTCATAAATCTCGATGTCAAGATGATCAATCACAGGGTTTTTCAACATTAAAATATTTTTTTTCAAGAGATTTTTGAGATGCATCTGTAGTTCCACATTTTAAAGTTGCAATCTTGTAAATTATTTAAAATTTACGAGTACTCATAGATCGGCTCAATTTGTACCATTTGGGGGCTTTACATTCATAGTTACACGTGTGGCAATAATACCTTAAAAAGGAGTGTTGGTGTAGGTTCTAGGCTTCATCATTAAAAGAACACTTACCAAGATTGGACCAACCACAAAATTGGTGAAGGGTCTACTTTAATAAAAAACAGTTAGATTGTTAGTTGAACTTTTTAAAAATATAAAAAAAATAAGATTAATAGTTTAAAAAATATTTAATTTTTTTAAATTTTTTTTAAAAGTTTTTTGAACTAGTCAAATCAACCAAAACCATATAATTCAATCGACCAAAAATACTGATTTTCACCAGTTCTCAATCAAACCAGATTTTTGTTTTAGATTGGACAAGTCAATGCGGCAGTCCGACCAGGTGAATTGGGTGCTCCAGTTTAATCTTGATAATTATGAGGCAAAGTAAAGCCACATCCTAAATCAGATTAGCACCAGCAATTCTGGAGTTGGGAAATTTTTAAATTTAAAAGTCATCTTGGCCTCGAAAATTATGAATCTAAAAAAAACATAAAGGATTACAATACATTATGTGAACTGTTTATTTCTAGGTCTTCATGAATCCATTATGACTATTATCTTTGAAACTTCAAATTTCAGGGGTGGAAATACATTTTGTTGCCATCTTAGGGTTTTGTAGTGCCCCAACTATATTTTCAGGTGGAGTTTTGAGTTGCGGATTCACATTTTATCTTCAACCCAACCCTGGCCTTACTTTCACCTCGCCGAAAGAGAAGAGAACACTCGATACTATGCATTTCATTATTTAAAGGAAAAGTATAGAATAAGATCATTTATTTTTTGATTCGATTTATATAGAGCCCAAGCTCTAAACAATAAAAGTAGAGTGCACCTTCAAATAGTATCGACAAATGTGGTTTCAATACTAGAAATTTGGATCTGGTTAATTGCTGCATTTTGTGCAAGGTGATCATTTGTTTCTCCATTGCCGCTTTACTGGTGTAATTTGGATGTGGACGTTGCATTTAATTGGTTTCTTACTGCCTCTTCCTTAAAAGCATATTTTTATTATGGGCTTTGGCTCTAAACAATCAAATTAGAGCTTACCTTCAAATAGTGTCGAGAAATACAGTTTTAATATTGGAAATCTTTGTGATAGCCTTAAAATATATTTTTATAGTTATTTATAAAGTTTAAAGCTTCAAAAATAATGTAGATCGATATATCTATGAAAACTTAAAAATCTTGAAAATTGGCGGTCCAAAAATGCATTATAAAATACTCTATTTCTAAAACTTGAAATCCATTTTTTTCTAATGCGAGATGATCAATTTGAAGATATTTGGACATCAAAACAACCTCGTCTTGTGAAATTTTTGAAGTAGACTCAAATATGATCGTTTAGAGCCTCGGCTCTATATAAACTTTTCCCTGTTATTATAGAGCAACTCTCTGTTCCTTCTATCCCAAGATTAGGTGTTCTGATTTGGCAGATTTTCAGGGCGTCGATTCTATAGGAGGTGAGGTTAGAAAGGAATAAGCGTGTTTTTTTATAGAAGGTGTTTAGAGGTAGCTCGAGTCAAGGGAAGGTGCTTCAAAATGTGTGCTTTTAGCTATCAAATACCAAAGAAGGGTCTGGTCTCTCTAGGATTGATATACTCCTAAATCTGCGCAATTTGATGCATCATCACGTGCATAGAGTGTGGACTCGCAGGATGTGGTGGGGTAGTGAGAGACTAATTGGGCATGGAGTTTTTTTGTATTTTATGGTCCTTGCGGTACAGTTACAACTAACCATGCTGAGATGCAAGTTGTTGAAAGAGCGGTGTCCGAATTTTGGATGGTTGGTGGAGGGGGACTCGCTTAATATCATTAACTGAGGCTTAAGTAAACCATCATGGAACTTAAGGAAATTCTGGTTGCAAATATATGCCAAAATTAGGTAGATTGCTTTCAACCATGTCTATAGAGAGGCAAATAAGAGAGCAGATTTTTTAGCTAAGGAACGAGTATAGGCTGATTGTATTTTCATTTCTCCTTTTATTTGGTAAGCGTAGTTCCTTATTTTGATCAATAAAGTTATGTGTGCTTGACAAAAAAATACCGGAAATCTTTGTGATAGCCTTAAAGTATTTTTATCTCTAATTATAAAATTTAAAGCTTAAAAAATAGTGTAGATTGAACATATATATAAAAATGTAAAAACCTTGAAAATTGACGGTCAAAAAATGCATTACAAGATGCACTATTTCCAAAACTTGAAATCCATTTTGTCTTATGTCCATGCATCTTGATGAGATAATAAATTTGAGAATATTTAGACATCAAACTTTTTTTGAGATGTGCTTCAATTTGATTGTGTTAAAGCCTTGGCTCTATATAAACTTCTTCCGTTATTTTTTCTATAAGAAGATTCAAATCAATATGGTCTGCTGGACATGAAATTCGGCTGTTGGGGGGTCTCACCAAACCGCATCTAAATCCTAAGAAAAATTTTTCAAGAATTTAATCATATTTCATATTGATGGCTAGGAGTGAGAGTGAACTTTTAGTACTAAATGTACTAAAGATAAATAGTCCTATAGCATACGTCCCTTATTTAAATAGTGGAAGAAGAATCTTCTTTCAAGCAGATACTCCCTCCTAATTGAAGGCCATGTATAGTTTCTTACATGGGAATATGCAAGAGAGAAAGAGATTCAAATTGGACGAGAGAGAATGAGAGGAGATTCATATTTGGTGGCTGAGATAAGGTCTTGAATTGTGTTCTTGCTACATCATGCATATGATTTCTCCTCAGTTTTATTGCATGCTTGCCACACCCCTTCACAAAAAGAGGAAAAGGAGAAAAAAAAATCTAAAGAATAAAAGAAAAAAAGGACAGAATAATGAGCAAACAAAATTATCAGGGCATAGTAGAATTGAGTTGTGCATTTGAAAGCCACGCCACTAATACTTGCTCTCTTTTGCTTTTTTAAGAAAGTGAAAGCTAATGCATTCTATCGAGGAATGGTATTCCACATTTTGCTTTAATGGTCTTATGTTGGACCAGGACCAAATAATCTCTCTAAAAATAATGGGGTTTTCTCACTCTCTCTCTACTTTGAAAGCTCAGGCACTAAGGCATTTATTCTCAAGGAACAATACTATGATTGCACGAGATCTTTATGCTAAAAAAAAAAAAATTAGACAAACAAAGAGGAAGGTTTTATGGGCCTTGGAAACTGAAAAAAAGGCAGTTAAATCAAGTTGGGTTTTGGTCATGAGTTTGGGGAAGGTTTTAGGGAGTATGTGTGGGATTTGGAGGGCAAATTACTATAAAAAGAAGGCAAATTACTTAAAAAAGATGGAGAGAGAAAGAAAAGCATAAAGAAGGCATTAGGCACAAGAAACAAAGCAAAGAGAGAGAGAGAGAGAGAGAGAGAGAGAGAGTTGTTTGTGCATGGGTTAGAGAGCTAAATTCTAAAAGCAGATGTGGAATGGGATAAAGCAAGAATTGGTTCCCTACCGCCATCTTCCATACGCCTACTTTTGGGTTCCTTAGCAACAGTGCCAAGCAACCACCTCGCATGATTAAGGCTTGAGAAAGAGTGTCACACGTGGCCAGAGGCAACACATGTGAGTTCCAAAGAGAGAGAGAGAGAGAGAGAGAGAGAAGCAACATGAGTCCCAAGTTTAGCACTAAAGGTGCAATTGTATGTGCGTTCATATAATGAGAGGAATTTTTAACTAGCATGAGTCCCAAGTTGAGCAATTAATGGTGCACGTGTGTTCATATGAAAAAGACAGAGAGGGATGTGTGTGTTGGTATATGTGATCATATGAGAGAGAGAGAGGTGAGAGAAAAGTGTGTGTGCTCATATGTGAGAGAGAGGTGTGTGTGCTCATATGTGAGAAAGAGGTGTGTGTGCTCATATGTGAGATGTGTGTATACATAAGAGAGAGAGAGAGAGCAAATGGTGAATAGACACGTGGAACAGGGACATGTGGGCCCCGTCAAGAGTGACATGGCAGTTTCAAGACAATGGCAAACCAGACAAAGGATCGGTCTGGTCTGGTCTATGATGAGTAGATAAAGCAACATATGCAAATGATAGGAGAGAATCAGTGAAAAGATGCTTAGCTTCTCAAGGATGGTGTTCCAATCTCTTTATTCAAGTGTGTCAGAGCCTTCCATTCAAAAGAACAAAAAAGAGCAAATTCAAAAACAGCCTTAATTTGCTTAGATTTTGCAGAAGGATGATTTTGGTGAATCTAGGCTCCCTCAAGGTGTTCTTAAACCTTTTTGGACTTTATTCCCTCCTAAGTGTTTTTAACCCCCAGGACCCAACATATAAGAAGCTTATATCTACAGGGATGGCCCATATATCAGTCGGACATTAACAGTTGCAGAGCTTGTTATAATTCAATTACTCTAAAACAGAGGTTTCTGAGGTTCTTATCCATTTGGGTGCCTCTAGAAACCATGGTTTTCTGTGCTCAAAGGTTGGTTCTACTTCTCATTTTTATCGGGTTTTTTTCTCTCCAACTAGAAATGGCTTATGGCCTGAGAAGCTCAGACCTGGTTTTAAGATGGACCCAAGAAGATGGATTTGCTTCATCAAGGAGACTACTTGTTGAGGAGGCCTCTGTTGAAAATTTCAATAGCAAGCAAAGACAAGCTCATGGACCCTCAGCTTTTGATCCAAACCAGTCGAGCAAGAGAAGGGTTCGAGGAGGGTCTGATCCCATACATAACCGATGCTGAGAATACTTGGATTCTCTCGAAGAAAGAATGCATAGTCATGGCTGATAGAAGATGGATCAGCCGACTTGTTATTTCTGGTGCAGAAGAAGAGTTCGGACTCAAACCAAAAGTCAGCTGTTCTAATGAATTTGATTTTTTTTTCCTCTTACTTTTTCTTTTTTTATTTTCTTATCTTAGATGGGTTGGTTTTGTCTATCTGATTAATGGATCGAGGATTTTATGTGAAAGAGAGATTGTACAGAGCTGGCAAGCCACCATTGATACAAAGGGAAACGGTGGTGTATGGCTAAGGGGTATAGAATTACAGTTTGTGGGTTGTTTTTTTCACAATTAAGAGAAGAAAAAGATTACATCTTGTCTGCATTAGCAAGCTTGGTAATTGCATGGTAGCATTATTTTTATTTCCCATTATCACAGTAAAAGGATTGATCCATTTCTATTTTTCATCTTGTGAATGTTTTGATACTCTGGTTAAGCGATACTGTCCTCTAATAATTCTTGGTCGATATTTTTAAAGAGAATTTGGATCCACCTTTAATGGTTTCTAAGACATCCTTGCCCCAAAGATTTAGTTTGCATATCAAGATGAACTTAGTTTTTAGATTTTATAAGGTATCGGATAGTTATTTTGCTAACTATGTTTTTGTAATTTCCGAGTCCACGTGTTTTCCTAAGACAAAACATAATTTTGCCAAATATAATAACCAGACATGTTCAATTCTTCTCTATCAAATGTTCCTGCAATCAGCCGCTGACTATTTCTCAAAATATCCCAATCTTTGGGATGCAGACACCCTGGTATCATGCTTGCCATTACCTGGTAGAAGAGGTGACTTAATTTTTGTGGCCTTCCACCCTTGAAATCCTTTCATCCTTTCTCATAATTTTCTAGAGCGCAATTGAAATCTTGGATACACAGGGGGGCAGTTCAAAAAAATTTCTGATTTATTTATATCTTTTATGTAAGAATGTATTATTCTTTTGGTAACCACTCTGAATGGGGTATGGATTTGCTGAAGTTGATAGGAATGACATTAAATTAGGGAAAGATTTAAAAGAAGGAAAGAGAAAAAAGGAGAGAACAAACATTTTTGACATTGTCCTGAGTAGCACCAAATTTGACAGTCTAAGAAACCCAGCTAAGGATTTTGGGTTTGGGGAGTTTGTCAAAGCTACTTATGGGATTAACCAAAATGCAGTAATAATATGTTTCCTGCATTTGATTTCACTTTATTCTTGTATTTATTGTCTTAAATACAAGGATAAAGTGAAACAAAAGTTCTACGTTCCGTTCAAGAATGGTTTCAGTGAAACAAAAGAATGGTTTCAGTGAATGGTTTCAGTGAAACAAAAGTTCTACGTTCCGTTCAAGAATCTAATGAAACAAGAAGACACACACAAAGGCTATCAAATCAGTCATAATTTTTGTAAGGACTACTTACACTTTAATCAATGATAAACCACAATGTAATCAATAAGCAGAGGACCATTAAATTACAAAGGGACCAAGAATGGCCTCAAGTTACAATCAAGGTGCATTTCAGTTACATGGTTAGAAAATGCATCTTCAGATTCTCAAATCCTCCTCTTAAAATCTCTGTTGTTTGAGCTGTGACCGTTTGTATCGATTCTCCCTGTGTAGTTTCAACCGACGAGATGATAATTTACGCCCAACAGCTCCCCATATCATTTGAACAGCATCGCCAGGTTGAGAAGGGAATTGATACTCAAAGTGATGGGCGACTTCCTTTACCCTTTGGGCCATTTGGGTCCATTCTTGAGGCCCAATCCCTCTAAGAAGATTCAGTATGAAACCCGGCTTTATAGCATCTGGTGCTTTTATAAAGATGCAAAATTTAGAATAATCAAGTACATCCTCATAAGGGAGCTCAATGTCATCACTGATAATAACGGGTACGCAATGACTCGCTATAGCATCGAAAAGACGATTCGAGGAGGGGGTGTCGCCTGCTATATTTAGGCAGAATTTTGACGAAGCCATACCTTGGCCTGCCTTAGTTATCCCATTCTCTTTAGCACTGCCAAAAGCAAAGTGAACGTCTTTTTCATCCTTGAGAAGATAGTAAAGATCTTGTCGAATAATTCCACCCTGGAAAGGTTTCCGACCAGTGATAAGTAACTATCCTTTTTGATAAGAAGTCTTAATCATAATGATTGATGGCTCATGAATCAATAATTGGTACTTGTAAACCAGGAAGATGCTAATAGTAGTTTGAAAAGATGATGGACTCCCCAAGGTCTAAATCTTCTGTTGAGATGACAGCAGGTACCAATACCATAAGGAGAAAGAAGTTGTAATTGGCTAAGGTTATAATTATGCTACAGTGTATCATATATAAAGCAAATTATGTAATACTATCAGATGTCACTACTTTAAAGCATTTCTACCATGTAATCTCTCTACTAGTATCTTGGTTACGTAGTAATAGCATTCACATCCAATTAAAGGCGAAGAGGCAACACCTAGGAATGCACATTTTTTATTTTTGAAGATTTATAGGACCAATTTTATTCTACCAAAGGTAACAATTTTATATCAGTTAGGTCAAAAGGCCAGTCTTAGCTCTCAGCAGATCTTCCTATCCAACAAATCTGCAAACGACCGATATGTTGCCCCTTGGTTCGCCTAGTATGGAATCATCAATCACTACACAAAATGAATTGGAAAAAAGAAAAAACTGTCTTCAATTTTAGCCTAACTAGTAGACTGTTGGTTTAATTAAGAGATATTCCACAGTTCAAAGCCATGCCACTTAATTGATTTACCTAGCCACCAAAGAAGATACATTTTCTCTGTTATATACCTTTTGTGTCAACACAATTATGGTGATTCACTATAAATGGAATTCACTGCTTTTGAAGGATCAAGTAACATTCTATTGTCTAGACAATGCTTATATCTTGAAGTACTTTCCGAGATTACATGATGTAAACATGCTTATACTCTGAGAAAGTATACAATAATAAAACAAACTATGGGAAAACCATATCTCATAGGGTTATCACCATCCAGCGAAATGATGGATGGTGATTGAGAGAGTCGCATCTACCATAACATGAGATCCCCTTACACTAGTTAAACAGAGCCATAAGAATCAAAACATTCAAAAATGATCGATGAGGAAACTTGTCATCTTCCTTCAGGCAAATTTAACTAAAACAAATTACAGTTAAAACAGCTTACAAAATTGGAGATGACAATAAAGTGAAAAGAAATTACTGCAATGAAGCTCAGGAAATAAACACCAATAAAAACAAGTTCAATTAAAAGCAACTCGATTTGAAAAAACTCACATCTTTCCTGTATACTGCCCCTTGGAAATATGCCAAGGTCCTTCGGCTTTTGAAAGAAAGAGTATCATCCTTAATACTCCTCACAACATGCATATAAGGAGCAATTATATCCTTTTGCAGGTTAGCTGTATCATTTGAATATCTCCCGAAGTCAGCAAGCACGAACATAGCTGAACCAAGTTTATCTCTAGCCATCAACATGCTATTTGGGTGGTGAGCCACAATCAAGTGATCCTTTCCCCCCCATTTATTCCATTCTTCTCTACCCATCAAAAACTTCACTAGTTTATCCTGCAACAGACTATTTTTACTGATCTTTTTGTTTCCATGTAGCTTGGAATGTCGGTTATAGCTAATCGAAGAGAAAAATGGCACGAAAAACACATCGGCAAAGCTTGAATTATTGACTCTCACAGCTGTGCATGGACTAAGTGCCCCATTTGTGTTTGAAGCTAGTAAATCCAATGCAAGCCAATACTCCATACTATGTTGCCAATTCAAGCCACCAGGGTACTCAGGTATTGCTGTGCCAATATCTGGCCATATTTTTTTGCCATTTGGCTTCCAACCCAATAGCCCAAAATGGAAATCAGGTGGCAAATCATACATATAGACCTTAAGAAATGCTTGATTTGGATCACACTTGCTTTTCTTTCCTGTATCAGATGACCTGCTTATATCTCGGAATTCAATTCCAATGTTAGACTTTGGATTTGTGATTTGAAGGCCCAGAGTGGAAGAATCAGAGGGTTCAAGGAGTTTGGTTTTGGTTGTCGATTCTAGAGTGCTATTAATGGCCATCAACATGAGAACTGATTCGGATAGAAGAGAATTATTGGACCTCAAAAGAAAAGAAGAGGAGATGATCAAGAGTATAAAAGAGACACAAATAACGCCAAAAAGGGACTTTCTAGTCTCAGAGCTTGACGACAGTGTGGTTCTTTCTGCCATGGAAACTGCTAGAGGATACGACTATAAATCTTGGTCACATAACGGAAAACTAATAAAACAAAGGAAGGAAGATCGAATTTTGAATATTCTTCACTTCCCATTTACTCTCTCTCTCTCAAGTCTCTAAGATCATAGGCTAGAGTTATGAAAGTCACAAAGTCTGTTGCATTTCATCACTCTCTCTTAATCTCTCTCACCCTCCCTAGGATAAAAAACTTGGGGTTTGCTCATTCAACATAATTTATTAATGATCCTTTTAAATGGGGTTTTGCAGATTTAAGATTCTTTCTCATCAAATGCTCCAAAGTTTGCAACTTAAAGCTCTATCCATCTGGAGAACCAGCCATTTAACAGCTAAAAATACGAAAATACAGAGCCAAAATTTCCCCCCTCAAATCCGCCTTTGCTTTCAGTATAACAAACACTTTGTTAATCCTCCTACAAAAAACAAAAAGGTCACTAAAGGCTATTCCTTACTCATAACAAAAACCAGAGCTATAATTCCAAAACCCCAGTTCGTTACAAAGAAAAAAACAATGTTTTAGATGGATATCTAATAACCCATAAACTTTCTTACTGAACCCATCTTTCTAAACACTTGGGTCCACTCTTTTCTCCCCAGAAAAAGAAAAAAAACAGAAAAACCAGCTAAAACTTTTCAATGCAATTCTCTCTCTGGGTCTTAGTCACTGTAAAATCCACATTTGGGTCATCACATTCCTCTATGAAACAAGCTAAAAGGAATTGGGATTTGGACTTAGAAAGCCGTTAAAGAAGAGTAAAACTAAGTGATATAAAGCACGATACCTGCCTCTTGACTGAAGAAGCTAAAACCCTAACTGAGCAGAGAATTTGATGGGGCCATTGAGAATTCTATAGGAAGCCGAAAGAGAAATAAAATTGCAGAGAAAGAATCAAATGGAAAAGCTTCTTGCTATTGATTGATTTGAGGATTCAATCTACTACTTATAATTAATTGCCAATTAAGATTTTTCTGTGGGCTTTTTTACTTTTATTAATATATTTTTTTGTTGATTTATTTCATTTTTTTCATGGGTTTTTATTTTTGATATTAAAAGTAGTTCGAAAAGGTCTTTCTCGGGGAGGTAACAAGCGACTTGGGTGCTCAAAATTCACCGTAACGTACGCGTTCCTCACATCGTTTCAAAGTTTCGCGAAATTACGCAACTTCGCCAAATTTCTTCAGCCGGTTTCTCATTTCGCGAAATTTTGGCCCCCAAGATTTCGGAGAGATTGTGCATATTTTGGATTTGAGGTTGTGGTGGGAGCAGCGTTTAAAAATCGCCGCGTCGAACCGGACTCGCCCGGTTCGACTCGGAATTCACGAAAATGGTACCGGATCGGTTCAAAAACCGGAAATCGTCCGGATCTAGAGAGAACCGGACGATTCCGTACAGTGACTCGCCGATTCACTGTGCGGAATCGGCGAGTCCGTGAAGAACACGGGTTGCACAGTGTTCTTCACGGATTTTTTCAAATTTGTCATTTTTTTATTATTTTTTTTGTTTTTTTCGGCATGTGATCTGTTTTGCAGGCTGTAAACAGCTTTATTCAGTTTTTTCAAGGATTAAATGGTGAAAAAATTGGTTGTTTTTGGATCAAGAAAAATTCGGGGTTTAGGGTTTCCGCCATTTCTGAACTTTCATGCCAAATAGGGTATGAATCTTTCAAAATTTGTAGGCATATTGATCTTAAAGCTGTGAATCAAAAGCTTTTGTTACTAATTTGTGATAATCGTTGAGAAAAACAGAGTTTTTTGGAGATTGAAGGCTTCGGTTCACAAAAACAGGTAAGAACTTTGGGTTTTTTTTTTTTCCGCCATTTGATTTATTTCACGGCATATTTTGAACTAAACGAGTTCAATAATTAGGGTTTTTAATCTTTATTGTGTCTAGTATGATTTAAAATTTTCAATTTTACGTAATCTGATCAATTACAGCAAGAAATTTGATATGAACAGTGAGATGTCTGCGGAACCAAATTCCGTTGTTTTTTTTTTTTTTTTTTCCGCCTTTTGATTTTGTTTTCATGATATATTTGAAATAATGTGTTAAAAATTTAGGTTTTTGATTCCTTATATTGTTGTTTATCAGAAAATATAGTCAATTGGATGTAATTTATTCACTTGGAGGTGAATTTTTGAGTTAAAATCGCTTATGTAAAACGACTCTGTGAAGAACATTTTTTTTTTTTTTTTTTTTTTTTTTTTTTTTTTTTTTTTTTTTGTGTAGCCCATGATAGAATTTTTTGTAATCTATGATCGAATTTTTTGTAATCCATGATCAAAATGTTTGTTTTTTTTTCTTGTAATCCATGATCGAATTTTATTTTTTATTTTTTATTTTTGTAACCCATGATAGAATTTTTTGTAATCCATGATCGAAATGTTTGTTTTTTTTTTGTAATCCATGATCGAATTTTTTGTTTTTTGTTTTTTATGTAACCCATGATAGAGTTTTTTGTAATCTATGATTGAATTTTTTGTTATCCATGATGTAATTGTTTTTTTCTTTTTTTGTAATCCACGATCGAATTTTTTGTTTTTTTTTGTTTTTTTTTTTTGTAATGCATGATCGAATTTTATGTAATCCATGAACGAATTTTTTGTAATCCATGATAGAATTTTCTGTAATCCATGATCGACTTTTTTGTAATCCATGATCGAATTTTATGTAATCCATGATCGAATTTTTTGTAATCCATGATAGAATTTTCTATAATCCATGATCGACTTTTTTGTAATCCATGATCGAAATGTTTGTTTTTTTTACTTGTAATCCATGATCGAATTTTTTGTGTTTTTTTTTTTTTTGTAACCCATGATTGAATTTTTTGTAATCCATGATCGATTTGTTTTTTTCTGTTCTTGTAATCCACGATCGAATTTTATGTTTTTTTATGTTTTTTTTTTTTTTTTGTAATCCATGATCGAATTTTATGTAATCCATGATCGAATTTTATGTAATCCATGAGCGAATTTTTTGTAATCCATGATCGAATTTTTTGTAATCCATGATCGAATTTTTAGAAAATTTATGATTTTTTTTTTTTAATCCATGATCGAACTTTTTGAAAATTTGTTAATTTTTTTTTTTAATCTATGATCGAATTTTTTGAAAATTTGCTGTACTTTTTTTTTTATTTCTTTGTATCCATGATCGAATTTTTTGAAAAATGATGATTTTTCGAAAAGATGTGAAAATCGTGATAAAGTTTTGATTATCATGATGTATTAAACATTTAAACCTAATTTTTAATTTTTATTGTTTGAGTTTGCTGTAATTTTTTTTTTTTTTTTTTCATGATCGAATTTTTTGAAAATTGATGATTTTCCGAAAAGATGTGAAAATCGTGACAAGGTTTTAATTATCATGAGGTATTAAACCATATTTTAAATTTTTATTGTTAAAGTTTTTGTTGAAAAAATTGTCTGTTGATGGATTATTTATGCAAAAAAATGTATGTTATTATATTTTCAATACAAAACTGTATTTTTTTTATCTATTGTTCATGGATTTTTTAGTTGGAAATTTGGAATGACTGATGTTAGCCGGCTCTTTGAAGAATTGTTTTTATTATTAATTTTTTAATGCAAAAAATGTATGTTTTTGATAATTGAGTTGTAGCCATGTTTGGAGCTTGCATTTTGTATTATTCTAAATGTTTGTAATTGATATGTACGAAAATATTATTGTCCTTTTGCAATAACAAATAACAACGAATATGACTACATGAACTACCGCAACATATTATCACTACATATGGTGATTATTTTTCTTTTTGAACTGTCAGGTTAATTTAAACTTTTTACATCTTAATTTAGATCATATGTTACTAATTTTATGCTTTATTGTAGTCCATGTATGTTGATATACTTATTCCATGATAATTCTATGTTTATCCTTTTGTGTGATGTAAATTAAATGTTGAATGGCGGTTCATGCAGGGGAAGAACATATCAATATTCGCATATTCATTCAAAAACATGAAAATTCTTAATGGAGTACCCTCATTTTTTATTGAATTCCTAAAAAACAATATTTATAATGAATTTTAATAATTTTTTCGGATTTTTTTGAAGCTTTATTCTGACATATTCACCCAATTCCGATCCGGATCGCCGATTCGCCTATCCGGATCGACGATTCACCGATCCGGATAGGTTTTTGAAAAGCCCGATCCGGGTCACCGATCCGGTTTTTAAACCATTGGGTGGGAGCATCACTTTTGCTACTGTTAAGTTTTAGGCTTTTTATTATCACTCAACACATTTAAAAACCACTTAACGATTTTAAAAAAACGGGTAGAGGTTCGTCGACGCTACCGAATTACCCAAAAAACAAAAAAAATAGGTTCAAAGTTAACAGCTCGGGTTGTCAATGAATTGATCTCCCAATTCAACGAGTCAACCCAATGCACTTGATATTGGACTCAATCGGTTTGTATCTATTTGATTTGGATACGACTCTGGTTTAGTTCAGGTCCGGGTCCATTCTTCACATTTTCTGATTGGTATGGTTTGGGATCTGATTTATCGGAACTGAGTTAAATATACATACATACTTATATATCATTATATATTACGAAAGACATAATAAAAATTATATATAAGTTTTCGCTGGACCCAGGGCCGAGTGACCTGGCAGCTCAAGTTTGTGCCCAACTACCTAAACCCGACCCTAGTCTAGTTCAGGTTCAAGTCCAAGTCCAACTACCCTGACCTGACTCCTTTACGTCCCTAGTCACATGTTTTCACATAGAACTGTAAAAATGCGAGCAACAGGACCATATAAACTCAGTCAAAAGAATCAAAAGTGTTACCTTGTTTATTTCATAGAGGACTGGCGTATTTCTGCACAAGTTATTTACAAAAGGGATTATTTTTCTGGGTAGTTCAGTGGTAGAAATCAAACTTGAAATATAACGTTGCTAATGTCAACCGCTCATTAGCCCAATTCCTAACGTTTAGAAGGGGTGATTATCGGGATGGAAAATATGCAATATGACATTTAAGGATTCACCTTTGCCATAAAGAGTCACAAGTTGGCAGATTTAGAATGGTAGGTTTGGGGGCATTCCATTGGTTTTAGGAAAAGGAAAGCTTTTTCAAACTCTATGACATACTATTAGTTTTGATGAACGGTTTGGGGTACTTTGACCATCAAATAAAGAAGAGAAAGTATCTCATTGTTCTTTATTTTTAACTTTCATATCTTAAGAGATTCAAGAATTGCAAATATTACTTGTAAACAAAAGATCTCTATCTTTTCTATCTTACGATCTTCTAGACTCTTTTAACCAAATTTTGACCCAAACAAACACTAAAATGACATCCTATTCAAACACCATCTCTTTTTCTATCTAAAACTCCATCTCTCTCTCTCTTTGCTTCTCGGTGAGTTTACTAGCCAAGGAGTTTAACTTGAGCTCAAACTCGAGCACACCTTCTTATGTGTATGAGAGAGATGATATTTTAAAGAGAGAGAGAGATGGAGTTTGGGTTTTAAAGAAACAGATGGAGTTTGAGTTTTAGGGAGAGAGATGGAGTTTTGAGAGAGAGAGAGACGATGATGTGAGAGAGAGATGGAGTTTGGATTTTAGAGAGAGATGGAGTTTTAGAGAGAGAGAGATAGAATCATTTTATAAGTTTTGAGGTCAATAATACATGGTCAAAAGAGTTAAAGAGGTTGAAAGATAAAAAAGATGGAGTCTTTTTGCTTCCACGTGATATTTTCAATTCTTGAGTCTGATGAAAATAAGGGATAATAAGATATTTTCCCAATAAAGAAATAACTCGCCACCGATGTATTTTTCTGTCCTGTTTGGATGTAAATAAAGAACTTTAACAATACTTGTTATTAGGGTTTCTCATATAACTAGTCACCCGAGATTTTCACTAACCAATTTACCAGCCTAAACTTGGTTTTGGGCCTTATTGGTAAGGTATGCTTTATCCCTTTTATTGCAAAAGCCAGAACCCGCCATATACAACATTTAATGCGGTTATGTCTATCGAGTTGCTCAAGTGAATAGTGACACGTCAAGCTGATATGCTACCCGATCTAATACAAATATAGCTCAGCCTCATTGCTCCTCAGAAAAATAGGGCCATGGTATACCAAATATATTGGTGCATACTTCATTATGAGACATGGAGTACAAAACATTTATTGTACTTATTACTCTTAATGAGCAGTAAAAATATGAGGTCAAGAAGCATAAATAGCGTTTGCTTTCAATGTTGTTATTTCTAGCTTGTGTATTTTGGTAAGTGTATATTCAATCTAGTGCCTAAAAAGTAACCCAAACCTAATAAAAAGCAATTAGTGTTCTCTAAGTCTGTCAAGTCCAAAGTTTGTCGCCAAATGAACAATTGAAACAAACCCTAACACAGGTGAGGATAAGTGTACCACGCTTAGCCCAAAGATCAATGGATGTATCCCTCCCTCCCTCCCGGGTATAGAAATTGAAGTAGCACACTTGAGAGGCATTATCCGTTTTTGGAAAATGTTTAACCGCATATACAGTATATGTAACCTTTCATCTCACCCTCAATAGATGGCTGAGATGGCTTGAGTTGCAATATCACAAGTTGGCTCTTAACCGTCAGATCTTGATAGAGCGGTCCGGAGTTTTTTATTTTTTTTCTATAAATCATTTTAAAAGCAAAATTTGGGGCATGCATAGATCTGATAAGGGCTCACATGATACAATTTTTTAAAAAATATTTCTAATGATGAACAATTACCAAAATACTCTTGAAGTTTAAGAGGTATTTTGGTCATTTAATTTTATGGGAAATATTTTTTAATTTTTTCAGATTTGCCCTAATTTTATGATGGAACATACAAAATTTCATCCAAAAAGGTTTTGAAGAGAAAAAATAAAAAATAAAACAATATTTGGCGTGACATTGTGGCAGAACAATCGTAGTTGGAGATTCAAATCGAACGGCTAAGCGGGGTCACATATTAACTTATATGTTTTTGGGGTCACATAAAAAGTTCCCCTAAATTTTTGCAATATAAAGATTCGCCAATGTCTATTTGGATATACTTAGTTTTACTGATATTTTGACTGTTTCAATAGAATTAACTCTGACAATGAATTATCTATTGTTTAGCAGTATCGATCATAAAATTATCTGAGGTAAATTTATAAATAATGTTACATATAAGTTTATCTTATGAAAAATTGTTTTTACTTTATTCAATATAATTTATACTTTTATGGCAAAAAATAGCTACAGATTAGTAGATCACCAAAAAATGTAAATAATCAAATAGTATTATACATACTAGAAGATGCATACCAAACAGCTAATTTTAGATTAGATTGTCTACTCCAGGTAAAATGAGCCCTAAATTTATGAGATGATAGGAAAGTACCAAATATTGTGAGGTGAATCTTGGCTCAAGTGTAGGATCAGGAAGTCATAGTGAACCTGTGAGAAACTGGGTGGTCACGAGTGTTGAGAATCGATATTTGCTCGATCGTTCTGTATCTCCTTTTGTTATTTTGAGATTCTCACAACAATATATTTAATGCCTGGAAATGAACTTGCATTTTAAGTATTTTAAGCATCAATTGTGAACTACTCAAGCCCAAGCCAGATTCTTATGGTATAACTATATTCTGAATTTTAAAAATAAATTGATTTCTGAAACTCAATTTAAATATGTATAACTATATTGAATTTTAAAAATAAATTGATTTCTGAAACTCAGATTAGGCTAATGTAGTTGGAATTCTGTGTGACAAAAATGATCTTCAATTTCTTCAAGATAGAGTTTTTTGGAAAGCTTTTTGAGTTTCTTTTCAAAAAAACAAAGGCCCTTCATTTTGATTCCTATCGAATTTAACGTTAAACCTCTCTCTTGTTGAGTTTATGTGGCCTTTAAAGGCCTTATAAGTGCTTATAAAATGAAATGATATAGTAAAACATGAACTCAGTGGGAGTGTGGTCCCTCGTGAACCATACTAACAAACGATGGTTTGCTGATACCGATATATGCTTAACGACCTAGGCCAGTCGGTTGGAAAAAACTCATGGTACCTGGGCATGAAGAACAAACCGATGAGGGTTTATGGGTTAGCCCTTGATGAGGTCGGAGAACATGCCCGGATGAGTGAGTCGAGGGACTGTGTGACCCTTGTGTGTGATGGTAGCCTACAGAGATAGAGGCCAAAACCTCATCCATGCATCATCACATGGCATGCATATCGATAGATTGTTTGGAAAAGCCAAAAATTCACTTTTTAGGGTGAAGTGTATGCATGTGCGAGAGATACCCTTATGCGCCATAGAGCAGTGGTCGCATAAGGTCTTGGTGACCTTGACTTTTCTCTAAGGGAGGACCTGTAATCCACAGACCGGATTGCGACCCATGGCTCATCCGCCAGACTTTGGTGACCCGCTAATGAGCCCTTGATTAGACTGTGAGTCATGAGAAATGTTTTGTCGGTTCGATCAAGCAAGTGTGCTCGGTAGTCTACAGTTGAAGGTGGAGTGCCCATGATTGCAGATTAAATTCCTTAACCATATGGATCAATTTCCCATCAAATTAATTTAATTATATTTGTTTTATGATAAAAATTATTTTAGAATTATTATTTGAAATTTAGGAGTCATTTGATATTTTATTTATAACTTTTTTTTTGGATTTATAAAAATGAAGATATTGATTTTACAAAATTATAAAATTCAAATAATGTTTTAGAATTTTTTTTTGATAATTTAAAATTATATAAAATATCATGGAGGGGCCCATAATGCACATTGGCCCACCATGTGTCGAGTGGGTGGGGCTCACATGTGCCACACATGGGTGGCACGCCCCACCCATTGGATTCTTTCTTAGAGTTTATAGGTTATTTCATGTTTTGGTAATATTATTATGGCATGTGATCAAGTAAGATATGGAATATTTTGACCATATATTGACCAAATATTGAAAGTGTATATTGATTTGGTATATCTTTGAAATATTTTGTGAAAGATTATGGAATGTACAATATTTTAACTAGATTTAATTTATCTAATTTCTATTAATCGAAAAATGGTTAAAAAAAGGGGGATAATGGTCCTTGCACCTTCTATAATGTTAATGACCCATCTATGGAATGGATGGCTCAGATCTCTCAACCCACAAGTCACCCTTAATCGACGGTCTATGTTTAATCTTACAAGAAGAGGCAAGTCAAGGAAAACCCTAAAAAAACCTAATATTGTTCAAGCCTATAAAAATGAATTGTCTTTATCTAAAATCTCTACACCGTATTTTCTATTTCTCTCTCTTAAAAAAGTTTCTCTCTTATGTTTGATCTCTCTCCCATATTGTCAAGAACTTAAGGGTTTATGTTATGGAGTTCTTCTCTCTCATATCTCTCAAATATGGATTTATGGCTAAAGGTTTTAGGGTTTAGCAAAAAAAAAATCCACCTCTCTCAAACTAGGTTGCTAAGAGAATTCACCTAGGAGTTTGTGATCAAAGAGGTTTATATTCCATTGGTAGGGCTCGGCCAAAATTTGCTTTTCCGATTCGAGATTAAAGCTAGACCATTGATCCCGCGTCATCAGATGGTGGTGACTCGGTGTAGGGTGTAATAAGCCCGGTTGAGGTAATCTCCGGCACTCTTCCTTTTGTTTCTTGCAATCTTATCTTTTATTCTCAAGCATAGTGCATAGTTGTTTCAATGGCATCAAGTTGTTAAGATCTTGATTTTATTGTTATGTTGATTTTATTTTAAAATTTATCTTATTACAATAAGACCACATGTAAGTGATCTTTTGCCAAAATAAATGGGGTGAAAAAAAAAAAAGTATTTCTCGGTAAAATATTACATAGGTCTTTCTTGCATTGGTATCAGAGCTCTTGATACTTGATGTCATTTGTTATCTTTTCTCTTTATTGAGTTTAGATTAAGCTTGGGAATGAGATATAAGAAAGCTAATGACATTTGTGATCAATAAATACACTCATGGTTAATAATTATTAAAATATTTCAACACCGAAAATATACTCTGTATAATGAGTATTCTTGGCTATTTTGGAGTAGTGATATGAATAATATAATGAGGTATTTTTCTGTTACATACTTCAATGATATTTTGTGTCTTTAAGAGTAGGATTCACCTACAAAATTCAGTGGGAGATCCTATAGGACTTGAGAATTATAGACTCAACAATGAAGGGTGTCAGTTCTTATCATGCTAAATTCAGGAACTGTCAATTGAGTTTCGTGATTTTTCTTACCAATTATATGATTTTATTTTTAGCTGAAATTGGACTGTGACTCTTAAAATTGAGTGTACTTTCAAACAAAAAAGGTTCATCAAGAAAGTCCTTGTGGTTTGAAAGATGTGATCAATTTATTTAAGGATGCGCAAGTGATATTTTCTGCAACAAAAATTATTTTCATGACTTGGAAGTTAAGATTTAATTTCTATTCTTAACAGAATATTTTATGGTTCGCACTAAGGTTTTAGACTTCCATTCTGAGTCCAATTTGTAATAAAATTTATTTGAGAGATAAATATCTATGGGAAGAGATGAATAAAAATTTTGGATTGATAAGCGGTCATCCTGGATTTCTTGTAATTTGGTATGTTCTTCATTGAAGACATGAATAGCTATATTTATCAAGCCTACTTAACAGAGTGATATAAAACTTGTGAAAATATATAAGTTACTATTATGTGTCTAATTTCAAACAAAATTGGTTTGAAAAGGAAACTCCATGATGGTAGAGAGAAAAGACAATTTTACTAGATAGTGTTCATCCTGAAATTCGGCAGTATAATTTATTTTGTGACGTGAATGTCACTTATTTATTTATCTAAAGAAGAATATTATTTGGGATTCAAACTATGATGTTATGATTTGATTTTGAGTCTAGTTTTTAACACAAAATATTTCAAGAAAAAATTCTTTGAGGATTGAGAGAAACAAATTTTTTATTGCGAGATGTTCAACCTTATTTCAACTGAAACGATTACATTGTGACATAAATGTTACTAAAATGAATATTCACTAAATGGTATGATTTATGGATGGAACTGAACATTATTTATATTCTTTTAAGTCTATTTCAATACTCAAAAGGATTCAAAGATTAACTCTTTATGAGTTGAGAGATATCATATTTTTATCATGGGATGCTCAAGTTCTATTCTACAATAAATTACAAAGATGTAGCATGGTAAGACACATATTTGGATTCCTAATTATGAAGGCCTTTTTTTTTGGGCTCATTTAAAAAGGTTTAATAGTGTGCTATGAGTACGGTTTATTATAATAAAACTTCAGAGAGAGGTAATACAAAGTTGACAATATATGACACTCTATATGAAGAGTATTCGATATGGGAATAGCAGAAAGAAGAAGAAACACAATACCTATAAAAAAATCCAGTTTTTTTCGAAATGAAGGGATATATAGAGAGACTTAGTGGTAGCATAAACACGTTAAAGTTCAGTAGGAGAATCGAAATTGTGATATTTGAAATAATGGGATAAAGAAGATATTTTCTTCACGGTGTAAGACATGAGAATCCCAGTGCCGAAGAGATGGACACTTTGTGACATGTGAAACTAATGACCAATATATTCTCTATCAGTTGCGTGCACTTCCAAGATCACAAAAGCTTGCCAAACAAGTAAAAGTGATGAATTAAGAAAGCCCGGGTACCACACTCCATAGTTTTGAGGTATGAAATTTATCCCACATTATATGGTAAGGTCATATAGGGAAAGAGCATATAGGGAAAGAGGATTCAATAACTTTGTTTAATGCGATTTGGTTATATTTTGGCTAATTGTTTTATGAATATGTGTAGAGTGCATGGACATTAAGTGATAAGTGCTAACAAATTTGAAAGTGTCGATTTTGAATACCGTGTATTTTTGTGCCTCTTTGTGCTTGAGTATGAACTACTTAATATAGAGATACACATGGAGATGTGATTTGATCAAAGGCTTTGAGCCCTAAAGATGAAAGACGAGAAATGGGTGTGACTCATTCAAATATGTAAACACAAAAGGAGTGTTATGATGGAACTTGGTATTGGTGACCATCCTTTCAGTAATGTCTATAATATGATGTGTTGCATGTGATGATGATCTCTTGATAAATTATCCATAATTGTCAAAAAGGAAGTATTTTGTCAAGGCTTTAATAGAACATTATTTAGTTGTGCTTTATTTTGGATAAAATTATAAGATGGTATATATGATTTGTTTTTGTGGCCATGAACTTGACTTGGCATGAAATTAAAGGTGAATGCGGTCAAATGATTTATGAAGGTTTTATAATTAAATTGGATGATTTGATAAAAGCCTAAGTCTATGAATATAGTTTTGAGAAAACCACATAGTCTTTCAAGGTCCATTAAGTCTGTATGAAAATCATTTTAAACTGTCTTACTATTATATAACTATTGCTTGTGAATGCATATATATATATACCAAGTCATTTTTTTTTATTAAAAAGAAAAACATTATGTCTTAAAGGTATTTACAAAAGTGGAAGAAAACTATCATGCACTATTTTTTTTTTAAAATACCTATATGCATTGACCCATGTTTCTAGTTATTTAGAATCCTTAATTACCTAAGACTTTGAATCATGGGAATGTTGTAGGAATGCCATCATGTTGGGCTTCCCCGACACATTGTGTTGATTATATATCTTGGTTTGTATGAATTTACTACCAAGATGTCTAGTGTAGTTGAACCTTTATGGTTCATGAAAGTTTTTACATATTGTGAAACCAACGAGTATTAAATTACATATTGCATGAGACTTGATATACTACCTCACGATATATGCATAAGAATATTGAGAATGTATATGTTGTATGTGCAATAATTGAGAGGGAGCTGCTACAGTTTCATGTTTTTTTTAGCTGCTTCGATATTCATATATATAGGTGCAAGCTATCTCACAGATCCAAATGATGCGAAGTCTACATCTGGAAATGTGTTCATGTTTGGAGTGGGTGCAGTTTCTTGGAAATCAAAGAAACAAGATGTGACGAAATTGTCCACCATGAAGGAAGAGTATGTGACGTGCTGTTTGGTGATGCAGGAGGCCGTATGGATTAAGAAATTTATTAATCGACTTGACTTTCACCTCGTGCGTTGTGAGGTAGTAAGAATTTTCTGCGACAACACGTCGACGATATGCGTGTCAAAGGAGCTACGATTCCATAAGAATTCCAAGCATATAAAACCATGATTTTATCACTTGAAGAATGAGGTGAGATTAAAAAAGATCGAGATCCAGATAAACTAAATATTCCAGTGGGAGCACCTACTAGTATTTGGCATGCCAAATGAAACAACAGACTATAATGTTGTTCATCCATGAAACCCAAATGTGTGGTGCTGGTTGTATGGCTACAAAAGGGAGCAGCTTATTTAAAGAACTCTTTTGAGCCCATGAACATACGACCCCATGCGATGAGGGTACGTGATAGTCTTTTGTGACAACAGGTCCATGATTCACGATGTGATGTGAAAGATGAGCTAAGACTATTTTTGGATGGGATCCGAGCAACAAAGAGAAAAATGTGTTGCCTCTATAAATCCTTTTGTGAAATGATTGATGATGAAAGCCATGATTAGTGTAGTGAGAGAATAAGTAAAAATGCTTGAGAGAGATTGTAATTGGGAAAGAGAGATGAGAATAAGAGAAGTGAGAAAGCGAGAATGTAAAGCATTCAAAGGCAAAGTGAGATATGTTGGGTTTATGTGGCCTTTAAAGGCCTTATGAGTGCTTGTAAAATGAAATGATATAGTGGAACATGAACTTAGTGGGAGTGTGGTCTCTCGTAGACCATACTAAGCAAACGATGGTTTGCTGATACTGATCTGTGCTTACGATCTAGGCCAGTTGGCTGGAAAAAACCCCTATTACCTGGGCATGAAGAACAAACCGATGAGGTTTATGGGTTAACCTTTGATGAGGACGGAGAACATGCCCGGATGAGTGAGCCGAGCGACTGTGTGACCCTTGTGTACGATGGTGGCCTACAGAAACAGGGGCCAAAACCTCATCTATATATCATCACACGACATGCATATCGATAGATCATTCGAGAAAGCCAGAAATCCATATTTTAGGATGAAGTGTATGCATGTGCGAGAGATACTCCTATTCGCCATAGAGATGTGGTCGCATAAGGTTTTGGTGACCTTGACTTGTCTCTAAGGGAGGACCTGTAATCCACAGACTGGGATTGCGACCCCTTGGCTCATCCGCCAGACTTTGTGACCTGTTAATGAGCCTCTCCTTGGACTGTGGGTCATGGGAAACACTGGGTCGGTTCGTAAGGTTAGTGTGACCTATAGTCCAAAGTTGAAGGTGGAGTGCCCCATGATTGCAGATTAAATTCTTTAACCATATGGATTTAGTTCCCATCAAATTAATTTAACTATGTTTGTTTTATGATAGAAATTATTTTAAAATTATTATTTGAATTTTTATGAGTCATTTGATATTTTATTTATATTTTTTTTTTGGACTTATAAAAATGAAGATATTAATTTTACAAAATTATAAAATTCAAATAATATTTTAAATTTTTTTTTGATAATTTAAAATTATATAAAATATCATAGAGGGGATAGTGTATATGGGCCCACCATGTGTCAAGTGGGTGGGGCTCACATGTGCCACACATGGGTGGCACGCCCCACCCATTGGATTCTTTCTTGAAGTTTAACTTATTTCATGTTTTGGTAATATTATGTTATGGCATGTGGTCAAATAAGATATGGAATATTTTGACCATTTATTGATCAAATATTGAAAGTGTATATTGACTTGATATATCTTTGGAATATTTTGTGAAAGATTATGGAATGCATAATATTTTAATTAGATTTAATTTATCTAATTTTTATTGATGGGAAAATGGTTAAAGCAAGGGGATAATGGTCCATGCACCTTCCATAATGTTGATGGTCCAGTATGGAATGGATGGCTCAGATCTCTCACCCCACAAGTCACCCTTAATCGACTGTCTATGTTCAATATCATAAGAAGAGGCAAGCTAAGGAAAACCATAAGAAACCCTAATCTTGTTCAAGCCTATAAAAATTGATTGTCTTTACCCAAAATCTCTACACCTTATCTTTCTATATCTCTCTCTTAAGAAAGTTTCTCTCTTTCATATTTGATCTCTCTCTCCCATATTGTGAAAGAACCGAAGGGTTTAGGTTATGAAGTCTTCTCTCTCCTATCTCTCAAATATGAATTTATAGCTAAGGGTTTTAGGGTTTAGCAAAAAGAGAATTCATCTATCTCGAATTAGGTTGCTAAGAGAATTCACCTAGGGTTTGAGTTTGTGATAAAAAATATTCATGTTCCATTGGTGTGGCTTGACTGAAATTTGCTTTGCCGGTTCGAGATTGAAGCTAGACCGTTGATCTCATCCATCGGATGGTGGTGACTCGGTGTGGTGTGTAATAAGCCTAGTTGAGGTAATCTCTGGCACTCTTCCTTTTGTTTCTTGCAATCTTATCTTTTATTCTCAAGCATAGTACATAGTTGTTTCAATGACATTAAGTTGTTAAGATCTTCGTTTTATTGATATGTTGATTTTATTTTCTAATTTATATTATTATAATAAAGAACAAATGTAAGTTATCTTTTATTAAAAGAATGGGGTGAAAAAAAAAACAAAAGGTATTCTCCGGTAACAGATCACATAAGTCTTTCTTTTATCTTTACCTCTTGAATGAAGCGAAAGTGAATGGAAGTGTTTATGAGACACAAACCGAGAACTACTCTAAATGTCTAAGAATGAAGATTATGACTTTAAAATACATCAATGCGTTTTGATCTCTTAAAACTCTAGATCCTGTTATCAAGCAAATGGATGGTCCAGATTGATTGTTATCTTGATTTAGTTACTAGCATAGCATTTGGGAGATGGGTCAACTTGTACAATGCAATAGGTCTAGCTTTCTATGTGCTCAAGTCTAAGAATCATTTTCTACGAAATTCCATTAACTGTTTAATTAAATTCGGCAAAAGATAACTGAAATCCAAGGGTGGAAAATTCAATGAGGGTGGGTTTAGACTTAGACAATCTTATTGATTATGTTAAATCCAAATCCAGAACTAGCATAGTATATTTCTTTTTATGACTTTAATGGCAATTTTTGTTTTTTGGTGACTTTAGCAGTGTGAAAATTCTACGTCAGCATCCTTTGAATCAATGTTTTAAAACTTGGCTACGGTGGTTGGATCGGTCATCGGGTGGTAGGTCCAGGCCGGATTGGATGATTCTCCAGTGTAAAAATTAATTTAATAACATTTTAATATTTTCAATTCAAAAAAAAGTAAATAAAAAATTAATAATAATAATATGGGAGAGACTAGGGAATTCAGCTTATACCGATCGTCTGATTCCTTGATAGATTCACCAGCTTATTGAAAAACCTGGGCATGTCCATCAAATCAGGCTGATTAGAGCATTTGGCTAGCAACTTGGTTGGTCCCCACATATTCCTGATGCAGATTGACGATTCGTAAATACAATTTCTTAAAATGTAGTTATTGGAAAATATTACGAAAGGGAGAGGACCCTAATAATGCCGAGAACTGTTCCATCGCTACTGTGTCAAAACCATGTCCCTCAAATCCCCAAAACATATTGAAATGGGTAACCAACTCCTTTGTATTATTATAGAAAAAAAAACAAAAAAAAACGTACACTTTCTGGGTGGGATCCTGAGTGAGTAAGGGTGACAGTAAGCCGGGCACTCAGTCTAGCTAGACCTGGGCCTCAACCCACTTGTGTGGCCCATGGAGCCCGTTGTTCTTTACCTAGCTCTGCTGGCTAACTCTGAAGGAAGGGTTGACCCAAGACTACCTGGCTCGGTCCTTTTAATTGGCTAGAAGAGGGCCTTGGCCCAAGCTTGGTCCCGAACCCGAATGCGGTACTTGGAACCCGACCCAACCAAACCCGTCCCAAAAATTAAAATAGATGTGTTTAAATATGTTTTACTGTTTTTCATAAATTAGAATCCGAAAATATATGGAGGGCTTAGATCTAGACCCAGACCCAGACCCTACCCTACTGGACGCAGACACAAACCCGTCAGGTCCAATTTTTGGACTCATACCCGGACTTGAGTTGGATCTTACCCTTCGGTTCCTGGGTCACCCCTACCTCTAGCTCTACATCATAATACATGCTGGTCAATCGGCATTCATCTTCAAGAATGACCGTGGCTATTGAAAATCGATTGTGGAATCCCCACCTGTGTATCTTATGTCATGAGTGGCCCCAAGGAAATTCAAGAAATAATCAGTTGTCATTTATTAGACTTGCAATTTTTGGCGGGATTCACAAAAAGCATATTGCAAAGGGGATGTGCATTGTTCCGCACATGAATTCACTTTGGTCCCAGTAAATGCATTTCGGCTTGGATTTATTAATATCCGGCTCAAAAAACGTTTGCATATGTTACAAGCTTTTGGGAAAATTTAACTCAAGCGCAATTGATATAACGTCGCAACATTATAAGTGGAATCAAGGTTGCGATATTATGTACCATCTATTTTAATTGAAAGGTGTAAATTTGATATGTTTTTTAAAACATTGTTAAAAAAGAGCATATCTTTTGAGAATCTAGATAGTGTCAAATCTACATTATCAAAATAAAATGAGAGGTGTAGATTTTTGCTACCTTATTTCTACAAGTAAGGTCGCAACCTCATATAAACTATAGAAAAATATACAACAAGACCATTTACTTTTGGTACAAAGAGATCACAACTATTATTGACCGTTGGATGTAAAATCGAGTACGTGGGGATGTGATATTGATTAGAAAATATTGCCCAAATTAAAATTTCTGAAATATTGTGACAGACTTTAATCCATTAAATATCACATCGAATAGCTAAAAATAATTGTGACTACTTTGTATTAAAAATAAATAGTCTCGAGAGTGATTGTTGGATATTGAAAAAAACTTGTATACTACAAAACCATTTATATTTAATACAAGGATGTCACAATCATTTTTAGTCATTAAATGTGAAATCCAATAGATGAAAGTTTTTCACAATATTCAAAAAAATTATGTTTTTGACTTTGTACCTGATTAATGACGCATCTTCAAATCACTCGATTTTAAATCTATCAATCAATAATGATTGTGACCTCCTTGTATCAAAAATAAATGGTCTCATTGTTCATATTTCCTACTAATAGGGCCGAATAACCCAATTGTGTCTGATTAACCACACATACATATTGATGTGCATGATATTCTTTCCCTAATTAACGACTATCCTAAGGTAGCTCATCGTATGTTCATCTATTTATTAAGAGAAAAGTTTATATAGAGCCTACCTCAAAATGTTTTACTAGAGGAGGTTGTTTTGATGCCCAAATATCATCAATTTGATCATCTCGACATCAAGATGCATGGACATGAGAAAAAAATGGATTTCAAGTTTTGAAAATAGCGTACGTTGTAACGCATTTTTGGACCGTCAATTTTCAAGTTTCTATAGATCTGCTTAACCTACACTATTTTTTAAGCTCAAAATTTTATAAATAACTATGAAAATATAATTTTAGGTTATCACAAAACTTTCCAGTATTGAAACCATATTTCTCAACATTATTTGAAGGTGTGCTCTAATTGGATTGTTTAGAGCCTCGGCTCTATACAAACTGCACCCATTTATTAAATAAAGGCAGGCATATTGGCTACATGAATTACTATTGGAATTTTATTTTTCATTTTATTTATGTATTACTTACTCAGATATTTTTTGGTGGTGGTCTTATGAACCCATGCTCCCATGTGAAATTATGGGTGCGGGTCACGTTGCCGATATTGTTATGGTCTTTTAGGAAAAAGAAGGGAGAATGAGTTCAAGTCCAACATGCTTCAAAGTTCAAAGTGAAAGCTTATAAGAAAATAGTGCTATTGAATAAATTAAAGGATGGTTTATTATGAGACCATTGTTACAAGTTCACAAATTAATGAGATGGTTAAATTAGCTAATTTACTAAGAAGGTGGTTATTGTTTAAAAGAAAATCTATCAAAGTTACTCATAGAGATGAATTATTCAATATTTTATCATTTTATAATTGTTTGAACACATTATCATGTGTCGTTTGATGTGTATTTAAAAATGACATAGACCATCCATTTTGGTGAGATGCCTAAATCTAGGTTTTAGGAAAAAATATTTCCATTCCAAATTTTTTAGATGACTTTATTATCATTAGATGAACAATGTTAAAAAAAACAAAAAAACGGAAATGATTTTGTGTTTGCAAAGGCCTAGTCTTGAAACTCACCAAATGGATGATCTAGATTCATTGTTAGAGGAGGGATCATTTTGACCGTGCAAATTGAATTTTATTTTGGGTGTGGTTTCTAGAAGGTCACAACCTTAAACAATCCAATTAAGGGGCACCTCCAAATTTTATCATAACATATAATTTTGATGGAAAAAATTATTAAGATTATCTCAAAATCTATTTTCATATATAATTATAAAATTTTAAACTCCAAAATTGGTTAAAATCAAGTACATCTATGAACCTATGAAAATCTTGAAAATGAACGGTGTAGATATTGTATTTCAAGATGCACTATTTGCAGGACTCAAACTCTTTTTCTTTCATATTCATACATCTCAAAGTCGAGATGATCAATTACAGATTATTTTAATATTAAAACAACCTTTTTAGATGGATTTTTGAGGTGTATTTGTGATTCTACATTTTAGGGTTGCAACCGTATATAATTTTTTTATTTTTATTTTTTGGGGATTATTTATGGAGACGAAGCAAGAGAGAGAGAGAAAGAGAGAGAGAGAGAGAGAGAGAGAGTATAATTTTTTAGCTATATAAATAGCACAAACATAATTTTTTAGAAATATGATTTTATTATATTATAATGACTTGGTGCTATGAAATCAACCCTCTATAGAGTAACACTTACAAACACTCATGAGAGAATTTCTACAATGCTTCACTCATGACTCATTACCATCAGAAGTATATCAACTGACCATAATTATCCAATTGTATTT